>NW_028175430.1:10000-220000 GCF_965226575.1 Pagrus pagrus
AACACGGTTACACGATTTTGCCGTATATTGCCCAAAGAGGCCAAATATAATATACGAGGTACGCAGAAGATAATTCATCACCGGTTATGAGTAAAGGATGGAGGATAGGCAGAGGGATAAGGAAATAAAGAGGGAGGAAGAATAAGAACATAAGGGTTAATAACAAATTTAATATAAACATATATAATATATACATTAAACTAAATTAAGTTAATATATACAATTCATAGGGGTCAATAATATAATAATTTAATAATTCATGGGTTAAAAACAACTTAAACATAAGCTAAAAGGACAAACAGTTCATGGAATAATAAATAACAGTTAAGGATAACACTAAATTCTAAACACTAACTCTAACATAATAAGAGGGTATAAAAGGAAGACAAGCAACAACAGAGATCACTTTGGCTGGGGAAATTGAAGGAGTAACATCTCCAATAATTAGAGGGATACTTACCTGTATGCTGTGGTATAGTGCCTGAAGAAGTCCCAAACCGAGGACGAAACGTCGCCGCGAGCCACCTGAAAAAGACATACAGAAGAAAAACATGTTAACAAAAATTAAGGGAGGGAATTAACAAAAACTACGCCTAAGTCTAAAAAAACAAAAAACCTAAAAAAATGGAAAAATCTAAAAACTACAAAAACAAACCTAAATATGGTTGACCTAAACCTAATTGAAGAAGATGGGGATGGGGGACTTACCCTCCATAGGGTGTGAGAGTGCACCTCCGGGAACCACCCAGTGGTTCCTGGCTCAGTCCCTTAACCTAACCCTAACCCTAACCCTAACCCTAACCCCTAACCCTAACCCTAACCCTAACCCTAACCCTAACCCGAAACGTCGCCGACCTGCAGGGACACAAGAAAAGAAGATTAATACAAGCCAAACAAAAATGTAAATAAACATAAAAACAGGAAAAACAAAAAGACCAAAAAAATGGAAAAAACATAAAAACAAATACGTTATTTACCTTTTATTTTACGGGAACATCCTCTTAACAGAGCGCCTTTAGTTGTTTAAAGAAAACTTAAGAAAAAGATAGAAAGACTAAGTATAGATATAGGAAAACTAAGTAAGAATAGATAAGTATAGATTAGAAACTAAGTATAGATAAGAAAAGATAGGCTAAGTATAGAAAGAAGTTAAGGCTAAGATAGAAATAGGAAAACTAAGTTAGAAGGAAAAGAATAGAGGACCTAAGCTAACGGGTAGAGGGGGATGGGCCAGTCCGCGGGGCGGAGAGTGCATACCCTGGGGGAGAGGCTTCTTGGCCGCGGGCTCCGCCCCTCCCCCAGGCCCGGGAAGAGGCTTCTAGGCCGCGGGCTCTGCCCCTTCCCCGGGATCAGTCCCCTAACCTAACCAGCCAGGTCCTCCCGTGGGTTCCCTGGCTTGTCCTTCCTCTCCCCAACAGCTTGTCTACACCTACTCGATCCTATACCTAACCCTATTGGACTACCTAGTCTAACCCCAACCCGGTTTTTTAACCCTAAACCTAACCAACCCTACATGGGCCTAACCCTAATTTGGAAAACTTACTCACCCTAATTTGGATTCTAACCCTATCCTGGTATCTAACCCTAACCTTAACTAACCCTATATGGCCTAACCCTAATTTGAAACTCTAACCCTATCCTGACATCTAACCCTAATTCTAACTAACCCTAATTTGGAAATCTAACCCTAACCCTATTCTGGCAACATAACCCTAATTTGGAACTCTAACCCTATTCTGGCAACATAACCCTAATTTGGAACTCTAACCCTATTCTGGCATCTAACCCTAATTTGGAAATCTAACCCTAACCCTATATGATATAACCCTAATTTGGAACTCGAACCCTACTCTGGCATCTAACCCTAATTTGGAAATCTAACCCTAACCCTATATGATATAACCCTAATATGGAACTCTAACCCTAATTTGGCATCTAACCCTATCCTGGCCCCTAACCCTAATTTTAACCATCCCTACATGGCCCTAGCCCTAAGCCCAACCCTAGCCCAATTTGAGGCTTAACCCTAAGTAAGACCTGAACCTACTCTACCCCAACCCCACCCCCAAACCCTGTCTGAACAACCCCAGTAGTTTCTCGGTAGCGGCCGAAAAAGAGCCATATTCTAACCACAGTAGCGAAACAGGTGACAGATAAGGATGGATGATAGGTGGAAGATAAAGGTATGGAGACTGGCTAAATGGCAAAGAAGGAGTTAATCTAAATTAATTAATCTAAGGGACTATATAACCAATTGGAACGGGTAACTAGGGTTTAAAACAAGAAGGAATTGGAAAGATAAGGACTATGGAGAAAGGGTAATTAATATCATAAATATAGGACACAATAATTGGATTCATGAAACAGGGTTAAAACAATTTTATTAAAAACACAATTTTATTAAAAACACAATTTGGACAAGTATAACATAATATATAATTCATCAAATCAATTGGAGTCAAGGGAAACAGGTTAAAAACAATTTATTGGCTGAAAAACAATTCATTTGGTTAAAAACACATTCAGAAATAAGTTAAATACAACAAGGACAAAATAAATAATATGCAAATGAGGTAGACTATATAAAGAGGGATAGCAGCAAGAAGCTCATTTGGGCTTGAACATTGGAAGGGACAACATCTCCTAAAACTAATACTTACCTATACTTACCTGATACCTACCTGTGTCTCTGGGCCTGATGAAGGTTTATTCACACCGAAACGTCGCCGACCTGCAGGGACACAAGAAAAGAAGATTAATACAAGCCAAACAAAAATGTAAATAAACATAAAAACAGGAAAAACAAAAAGACCAAAAAAATGGAAAAAACATAAAAACAAATACGTTATTTACCTTTTATTTTACGGGAACATCCTCTTAACAGAGCGCCTTTAGTTGTTTAAAGAAAACTTAAGAAAAAGATAGAAAGACTAAGTATAGATATAGGAAAACTAAGTAAGAATAGATAAGTATAGATTAGAAACTAAGTATAGATAAGAAAAGATAGGCTAAGTATAGAAAGAAGTTAAGGCTAAGATAGAAATAGGAAAACTAAGTTAGAAGGAAAAGAATAGAGGACCTAAGCTAACGGGTAGAGGGGGATGGGCCAGTCCGCGGGGCGGAGAGTGCATACCCTGGGGGAGAGGCTTCTTGGCCGCGGGCTCCGCCCCTCCCCCAGGCCCGGGAAGAGGCTTCTAGGCCGCGGGCTCTGCCCCTTCCCCGGGATCAGTCCCCTAACCTAACCAGCCAGGTCCTCCCGTGGGTTCCCTGGCTTGTCCTTCCTCTCCCCAACAGCTTGTCTACACCTACTCGATCCTATACCTAACCCTATTGGAATACCTAGTCTAACCCCAACCCGGTTTTTTAACCCTAAACCTAACCAACCCTACATGGGCCTAACCCTAATTTGGAAAACTTACTCACCCTAATTTGGATTCTAACCCTATCCTGGCATCTAACCCTAACCTTAACTAACCCTATATGGCCTAACCCTAATTTGAAACTCTAACCCTATCCTGACATCTAACCCTAATTCTAACTAACCCTAATTTGGAAATCTAACCCTAACCCTATTCTGGCAACATAACCCTAATTTGGAACTCTAACCCTATTCTGGCAACATAACCCTAATTTGGAACTCTAACCCTATTCTGGCATCTAACCCTAATTTGGAAATCTAACCCTAACCCTATATGATATAACCCTAATTTGGAACTCGAACCCTACTCTGGCATCTAACCCTAATTTGGAAATCTAACCCTAACCCTATATGATATAACCCTAATATGGAACTCTAACCCTAATTTGGCATCTAACCCTATCCTGGCCCCTAACCCTAATTTTAACCATCCCTACATGGCCCTAGCCCTAAGCCCAACCCTAGCCCAATTTGAGGCTTAACCCTAAGTAAGACCTGAACCTACTCTACCCCAACCCCACCCCCAAACCCTGTCTGAACAACCCCAGTAGTTTCTCGGTAGCGGCCGAAAAAGAGCCATATTCTAACCACAGTAGCGAAACAGGTGACAGATAAGGATGGATGATAGGTGGAAGATAAAGGTATGGAGACTGGCTAAATGGCAAAGAAGGAGTTAATCTAAATTAATTAATCTAAGGGACTATATAACCAATTGGAACGGGTAACTAGGGTTTAAAACAAGAGGGAATTGGAAAGATAAGGACTATGGAGAAAGGGTAATTAATATCATAAATATAGGACACAATAATTGGATTCATGAAACAGGGTTAAAACAATTTTATTAAAAACACAATTTTATTAAAAACACAATTTGGACAAGTATAACATAATATATAATTCATCAAATCAATTGGAGTCAAGGGAAACAGGTTAAAAACAATTTATTGGCTGAAAAACAATTCATTTGGTTAAAAACACATTCAGAAATAAGTTAAATACAACAAGGACAAAATAAATAATATGCAAATGAGGTAGATTATATAAAGAGGGATAGCAGCAAGAAGCTCATTTGGGCTTGAACATTGGAAGGGACAACATCTCCTAAAACTAATACTTACCTATACTTACCTGATACCTACCTGTGTCTCTGGGCCTGATGAAGGTTTATTCACACCGAAACGTCGCCGACCTGCAGGGACACAAGAAAAGAAGATTAATACAAGCCATACAAAAATGTAAATAAACAAAAAAACAGGAAAAACAAAAAGACCAAAAAAATGGAAAAAACATAAAAACAAATACGTTATTTACCTTTTATTTTACGGGAATATCCTCTTAACAGAGCGCCTTTAGTTGTTTAAAGAAAACTTAAGAAAAAGATAGAAAGACTAAGTATAGATATAGGAAAACTAAGTAAGAATAGATAAGTATAGATTAGAAACTAAGTATAGATAAGAAAAGATAGGCTAAGTATAGAAAGAAGTTAAGGCTAAGATAGAAATAGGAAAACTAAGTTAGAAGGAAAAGAATAGAGGACCTAAGCTAACGGGTAGAGGGGGATGGGCCAGTCCGCGGGGCGGAGAGTGCATACCCTGGGGGAGAGGCTTCTTGGCCGCGGGCTCCGCCCCTCCCCCAGGCCCGGGAAGAGGCTTCTAGGCCGCGGGCTCTGCCCCTTCCCCGGGATCAGTCCCCTAACCTAACCAGCCAGGTCCTCCCGTGGGTTCCCTGGCTTGTCCTTCCTCTCCCCAACAGCTTGTCTACACCTACTCGATCCTATACCTAACCCTATTGGAATACCTAGTCTAACCCCAACCCGGTTTTTTAACCCTAAACCTAACCAACCCTACATGGGCCTAACCCTAATTTGGAAAACTTACTCACCCTAATTTGGATTCTAACCCTATCCTGGCATCTAACCCTAACCTTAACTAACCCTATATGGCCTAACCCTAATTTGAAACTCTAACCCTATCCTGACATCTAACCCTAATTCTAACTAACCCTAATTTGGAAATCTAACCCTAACCCTATTCTGGCAACATAACCCTAATTTGGAACTCTAACCCTATTCTGGCAACATAACCCTAATTTGGAACTCTAACCCTATTCTGGCATCTAACCCTAATTTGGAAATCTAACCCTAACCCTATATGATATAACCCTAATTTGGAACTCGAACCCTACTCTGGCATCTAACCCTAATTTGGAAATCTAACCCTAACCCTATATGATATAACCCTAATATGGAACTCTAACCCTAATTTGGCATCTAACCCTATCCTGGCCCCTAACCCTAATTTTAACCATCCCTACATGGCCCTAGCCCTAAGCCCAACCCTAGCCCAATTTGAGGCTTAACCCTAAGTAAGACCTGAACCTACTCTACCCCAACCCCACCCCCAAACCCTGTCTGAACAACCCCAGTAGTTTCTCGGTAGCGGCCGAAAAAGAGCCATATTCTAACCACAGTAGCGAAACAGGTGACAGATAAGGATGGATGATAGGTGGAAGATAAAGGTATGGAGACTGGCTAAATGGCAAAGAAGGAGTTAATCTAAATTAATTAATCTAAGGGACTATATAACCAATTGGAACGGGTAACTAGGGTTTAAAACAAGAGGGAATTGGAAAGATAAGGACTATGGAGAAAGGGTAATTAATATCATAAATATAGGACACAATAATTGGATTCATGAAACAGGGTTAAAACAATTTTATTAAAAACACAATTTTATTAAAAACACAATTTGGACAAGTATAACATAATATATAATTCATCAAATCAATTGGAGTCAAGGGAAACAGGTTAAAAACAATTTATTGGCTGAAAAACAATTCATTTGGTTAAAAACACATTCAGAAATAAGTTAAATACAACAAGGACAAAATAAATAATATGCAAATGAGGTAGATTATATAAAGAGGGATAGCAGCAAGAAGCTCATTTGGGCTTGAACATTGGAAGGGACAACATCTCCTAAAACTAATACTTACCTATACTTACCTGATACCTACCTGTGTCTCTGGGCCTGATGAAGGTTTATTCACACCGAAACGTCGCCGACCTGCAGGGACACAAGAAAAGAAGATTAATACAAGCCATACAAAAATGTAAATAAACAAAAAAACAGGAAAAACAAAAAGACCAAAAAAATGGAAAAAACATAAAAACAAATACGTTATTTACCTTTTATTTTACGGGAATATCCTCTTAACAGAGCGCCTTTAGTTGTTTAAAGAAAACTTAAGAAAAAGATAGAAAGACTAAGTATAGATATAGGAAAACTAAGTAAGAATAGATAAGTATAGATTAGAAACTAAGTATAGATAAGAAAAGATAGGCTAAGTATAGAAAGAAGTTAAGGCTAAGATAGAAATAGGAAAACTAAGTTAGAAGGAAAAGAATAGAGGACCTAAGCTAACGGGTAGAGGGGGATGGGCCAGTCCGCGGGGCGGAGAGTGCATACCCTGGGGGAGAGGCTTCTTGGCCGCGGGCTCCGCCCCTCCCCCAGGCCCGGGAAGAGGCTTCTAGGCCGCGGGCTCTGCCCCTTCCCCGGGATCAGTCCCCTAACCTAACCAGCCAGGTCCTCCCGTGGGTTCCCTGGCTTGTCCTTCCTCTCCCCAACAGCTTGTCTACACCTACTCGATCCTATACCTAACCCTATTGGAATACCTAGTCTAACCCCAACCCGGTTTTTTAACCCTAAACCTAACCAACCCTACATGGGCCTAACCCTAATTTGGAAAACTTACTCACCCTAATTTGGATTCTAACCCTATCCTGGCATCTAACCCTAACCTTAACTAACCCTATATGGCCTAACCCTAATTTGAAACTCTAACCCTATCCTGACATCTAACCCTAATTCTAACTAACCCTAATTTGGAAATCTAACCCTAACCCTATTCTGGCAACATAACCCTAATTTGGAACTCTAACCCTATTCTGGCAACATAACCCTAATTTGGAACTCTAACCCTATTCTGGCATCTAACCCTAATTTGGAAATCTAACCCTAACCCTATATGATATAACCCTAATTTGGAACTCGAACCCTACTCTGGCATCTAACCCTAATTTGGAAATCTAACCCTAACCCTATATGATATAACCCTAATATGGAACTCTAACCCTAATTTGGCATCTAACCCTATCCTGGCCCCTAACCCTAATTTTAACCATCCCTACATGGCCCTAGCCCTAAGCCCAACCCTAGCCCAATTTGAGGCTTAACCCTAAGTAAGACCTGAACCTACTCTACCCCAACCCCACCCCCAAACCCTGTCTGAACAACCCCAGTAGTTTCTCGGTAGCGGCCGAAAAAGAGCCATATTCTAACCACAGTAGCGAAACAGGTGACAGATAAGGATGGATGATAGGTGGAAGATAAAGGTATGGAGACTGGCTAAATGGCAAAGAAGGAGTTAATCTAAATTAATTAATCTAAGGGACTATATAACCAATTGGAACGGGTAACTAGGGTTTAAAACAAGAGGGAATTGGAAAGATAAGGACTATGGAGAAAGGGTAATTAATATCATAAATATAGGACACAATAATTGGATTCATGAAACAGGGTTAAAACAATTTTATTAAAAACACAATTTTATTAAAAACACAATTTGGACAAGTATAACATAATATATAATTCATCAAATCAATTGGAGTCAAGGGAAACAGGTTAAAAACAATTTATTGGCTGAAAAACAATTCATTTGGTTAAAAACACATTCAGAAATAAGTTAAATACAACAAGGACAAAATAAATAATATGCAAATGAGGTAGATTATATAAAGAGGGATAGCAGCAAGAAGCTCATTTGGGCTTGAACATTGGAAGGGACAACATCTCCTAAAACTAATACTTACCTATACTTACCTGATACCTACCTGTGTCTCTGGGCCTGATGAAGGTTTATTCACACCGAAACGTCGCCGACCTGCAGGGACACAAGAAAAGAAGATTAATACAAGCCATACAAAAATGTAAATAAACAAAAAAACAGGAAAAACAAAAAGACCAAAAAAATGGAAAAAACATAAAAACAAATACGTTATTTACCTTTTATTTTACGGGAATATCCTCTTAACAGAGCGCCTTTAGTTGTTTAAAGAAAACTTAAGAAAAAGATAGAAAGACTAAGTATAGATATAGGAAAACTAAGTAAGAATAGATAAGTATAGATTAGAAACTAAGTATAGATAAGAAAAGATAGGCTAAGTATAGAAAGAAGTTAAGGCTAAGATAGAAATAGGAAAACTAAGTTAGAAGGAAAAGAATAGAGGACCTAAGCTAACGGGTAGAGGGGGATGGGCCAGTCCGCGGGGCGGAGAGTGCATACCCTGGGGGAGAGGCTTCTTGGCCGCGGGCTCCGCCCCTCCCCCAGGCCCGGGAAGAGGCTTCTAGGCCGCGGGCTCTGCCCCTTCCCCGGGATCAGTCCCCTAACCTAACCAGCCAGGTCCTCCCGTGGGTTCCCTGGCTTGTCCTTCCTCTCCCCAACAGCTTGTCTACACCTACTCGATCCTATACCTAACCCTATTGGAATACCTAGTCTAACCCCAACCCGGTTTTTTAACCCTAAACCTAACCAACCCTACATGGGCCTAACCCTAATTTGGAAAACTTACTCACCCTAATTTGGATTCTAACCCTATCCTGGCATCTAACCCTAACCTTAACTAACCCTATATGGCCTAACCCTAATTTGAAACTCTAACCCTATCCTGACATCTAACCCTAATTCTAACTAACCCTAATTTGGAAATCTAACCCTAACCCTATTCTGGCAACATAACCCTAATTTGGAACTCTAACCCTATTCTGGCAACATAACCCTAATTTGGAACTCTAACCCTATTCTGGCATCTAACCCTAATTTGGAAATCTAACCCTAACCCTATATGATATAACCCTAATTTGGAACTCGAACCCTACTCTGGCATCTAACCCTAATTTGGAAATCTAACCCTAACCCTATATGATATAACCCTAATATGGAACTCTAACCCTAATTTGGCATCTAACCCTATCCTGGCCCCTAACCCTAATTTTAACCATCCCTACATGGCCCTAGCCCTAAGCCCAACCCTAGCCCAATTTGAGGCTTAACCCTAAGTAAGACCTGAACCTACTCTACCCCAACCCCACCCCCAAACCCTGTCTGAACAACCCCAGTAGTTTCTCGGTAGCGGCCGAAAAAGAGCCATATTCTAACCACAGTAGCGAAACAGGTGACAGATAAGGATGGATGATAGGTGGAAGATAAAGGTATGGAGACTGGCTAAATGGCAAAGAAGGAGTTAATCTAAATTAATTAATCTAAGGGACTATATAACCAATTGGAACGGGTAACTAGGGTTTAAAACAAGAGGGAATTGGAAAGATAAGGACTATGGAGAAAGGGTAATTAATATCATAAATATAGGACACAATAATTGGATTCATGAAACAGGGTTAAAACAATTTTATTAAAAACACAATTTTATTAAAAACACAATTTGGACAAGTATAACATAATATATAATTCATCAAATCAATTGGAGTCAAGGGAAACAGGTTAAAAACAATTTATTGGCTGAAAAACAATTCATTTGGTTAAAAACACATTCAGAAATAAGTTAAATACAACAAGGACAAAATAAATAATATGCAAATGAGGTAGATTATATAAAGAGGGATAGCAGCAAGAAGCTCATTTGGGCTTGAACATTGGAAGGGACAACATCTCCTAAAACTAATACTTACCTATACTTACCTGATACCTACCTGTGTCTCTGGGCCTGATGAAGGTTTATTCACACCGAAACGTCGCCGACCTGCAGGGACACAAGAAAAGAAGATTAATACAAGCCATACAAAAATGTAAATAAACAAAAAAACAGGAAAAACAAAAAGACCAAAAAAATGGAAAAAACATAAAAACAAATACGTTATTTACCTTTTATTTTACGGGAATATCCTCTTAACAGAGCGCCTTTAGTTGTTTAAAGAAAACTTAAGAAAAAGATAGAAAGACTAAGTATAGATATAGGAAAACTAAGTAAGAATAGATAAGTATAGATTAGAAACTAAGTATAGATAAGAAAAGATAGGCTAAGTATAGAAAGAAGTTAAGGCTAAGATAGAAATAGGAAAACTAAGTTAGAAGGAAAAGAATAGAGGACCTAAGCTAACGGGTAGAGGGGGATGGGCCAGTCCGCGGGGCGGAGAGTGCATACCCTGGGGGAGAGGCTTCTTGGCCGCGGGCTCCGCCCCTCCCCCAGGCCCGGGAAGAGGCTTCTAGGCCGCGGGCTCTGCCCCTTCCCCGGGATCAGTCCCCTAACCTAACCAGCCAGGTCCTCCCGTGGGTTCCCTGGCTTGTCCTTCCTCTCCCCAACAGCTTGTCTACACCTACTCGATCCTATACCTAACCCTATTGGAATACCTAGTCTAACCCCAACCCGGTTTTTTAACCCTAAACCTAACCAACCCTACATGGGCCTAACCCTAATTTGGAAAACTTACTCACCCTAATTTGGATTCTAACCCTATCCTGGCATCTAACCCTAACCTTAACTAACCCTATATGGCCTAACCCTAATTTGAAACTCTAACCCTATCCTGACATCTAACCCTAATTCTAACTAACCCTAATTTGGAAATCTAACCCTAACCCTATTCTGGCAACATAACCCTAATTTGGAACTCTAACCCTATTCTGGCAACATAACCCTAATTTGGAACTCTAACCCTATTCTGGCATCTAACCCTAATTTGGAAATCTAACCCTAACCCTATATGATATAACCCTAATTTGGAACTCGAACCCTACTCTGGCATCTAACCCTAATTTGGAAATCTAACCCTAACCCTATATGATATAACCCTAATATGGAACTCTAACCCTAATTTGGCATCTAACCCTATCCTGGCCCCTAACCCTAATTTTAACCATCCCTACATGGCCCTAGCCCTAAGCCCAACCCTAGCCCAATTTGAGGCTTAACCCTAAGTAAGACCTGAACCTACTCTACCCCAACCCCACCCCCAAACCCTGTCTGAACAACCCCAGTAGTTTCTCGGTAGCGGCCGAAAAAGAGCCATATTCTAACCACAGTAGCGAAACAGGTGACAGATAAGGATGGATGATAGGTGGAAGATAAAGGTATGGAGACTGGCTAAATGGCAAAGAAGGAGTTAATCTAAATTAATTAATCTAAGGGACTATATAACCAATTGGAACGGGTAACTAGGGTTTAAAACAAGAGGGAATTGGAAAGATAAGGACTATGGAGAAAGGGTAATTAATATCATAAATATAGGACACAATAATTGGATTCATGAAACAGGGTTAAAACAATTTTATTAAAAACACAATTTTATTAAAAACACAATTTGGACAAGTATAACATAATATATAATTCATCAAATCAATTGGAGTCAAGGGAAACAGGTTAAAAACAATTTATTGGCTGAAAAACAATTCATTTGGTTAAAAACACATTCAGAAATAAGTTAAATACAACAAGGACAAAATAAATAATATGCAAATGAGGTAGATTATATAAAGAGGGATAGCAGCAAGAAGCTCATTTGGGCTTGAACATTGGAAGGGACAACATCTCCTAAAACTAATACTTACCTATACTTACCTGATACCTACCTGTGTCTCTGGGCCTGATGAAGGTTTATTCACACCGAAACGTCGCCGACCTGCAGGGACACAAGAAAAGAAGATTAATACAAGCCATACAAAAATGTAAATAAACAAAAAAACAGGAAAAACAAAAAGACCAAAAAAATGGAAAAAACATAAAAACAAATACGTTATTTACCTTTTATTTTACGGGAATATCCTCTTAACAGAGCGCCTTTAGTTGTTTAAAGAAAACTTAAGAAAAAGATAGAAAGACTAAGTATAGATATAGGAAAACTAAGTAAGAATAGATAAGTATAGATTAGAAACTAAGTATAGATAAGAAAAGATAGGCTAAGTATAGAAAGAAGTTAAGGCTAAGATAGAAATAGGAAAACTAAGTTAGAAGGAAAAGAATAGAGGACCTAAGCTAACGGGTAGAGGGGGATGGGCCAGTCCGCGGGGCGGAGAGTGCATACCCTGGGGGAGAGGCTTCTTGGCCGCGGGCTCCGCCCCTCCCCCAGGCCCGGGAAGAGGCTTCTAGGCCGCGGGCTCTGCCCCTTCCCCGGGATCAGTCCCCTAACCTAACCAGCCAGGTCCTCCCGTGGGTTCCCTGGCTTGTCCTTCCTCTCCCCAACAGCTTGTCTACACCTACTCGATCCTATACCTAACCCTATTGGAATACCTAGTCTAACCCCAACCCGGTTTTTTAACCCTAAACCTAACCAACCCTACATGGGCCTAACCCTAATTTGGAAAACTTACTCACCCTAATTTGGATTCTAACCCTATCCTGGCATCTAACCCTAACCTTAACTAACCCTATATGGCCTAACCCTAATTTGAAACTCTAACCCTATCCTGACATCTAACCCTAATTCTAACTAACCCTAATTTGGAAATCTAACCCTAACCCTATTCTGGCAACATAACCCTAATTTGGAACTCTAACCCTATTCTGGCAACATAACCCTAATTTGGAACTCTAACCCTATTCTGGCATCTAACCCTAATTTGGAAATCTAACCCTAACCCTATATGATATAACCCTAATTTGGAACTCGAACCCTACTCTGGCATCTAACCCTAATTTGGAAATCTAACCCTAACCCTATATGATATAACCCTAATATGGAACTCTAACCCTAATTTGGCATCTAACCCTATCCTGGCCCCTAACCCTAATTTTAACCATCCCTACATGGCCCTAGCCCTAAGCCCAACCCTAGCCCAATTTGAGGCTTAACCCTAAGTAAGACCTGAACCTACTCTACCCCAACCCCACCCCCAAACCCTGTCTGAACAACCCCAGTAGTTTCTCGGTAGCGGCCGAAAAAGAGCCATATTCTAACCACAGTAGCGAAACAGGTGACAGATAAGGATGGATGATAGGTGGAAGATAAAGGTATGGAGACTGGCTAAATGGCAAAGAAGGAGTTAATCTAAATTAATTAATCTAAGGGACTATATAACCAATTGGAACGGGTAACTAGGGTTTAAAACAAGAGGGAATTGGAAAGATAAGGACTATGGAGAAAGGGTAATTAATATCATAAATATAGGACACAATAATTGGATTCATGAAACAGGGTTAAAACAATTTTATTAAAAACACAATTTTATTAAAAACACAATTTGGACAAGTATAACATAATATATAATTCATCAAATCAATTGGAGTCAAGGGAAACAGGTTAAAAACAATTTATTGGCTGAAAAACAATTCATTTGGTTAAAAACACATTCAGAAATAAGTTAAATACAACAAGGACAAAATAAATAATATGCAAATGAGGTAGATTATATAAAGAGGGATAGCAGCAAGAAGCTCATTTGGGCTTGAACATTGGAAGGGACAACATCTCCTAAAACTAATACTTACCTATACTTACCTGATACCTACCTGTGTCTCTGGGCCTGATGAAGGTTTATTCACACCGAAACGTCGCCGACCTGCAGGGACACAAGAAAAGAAGATTAATACAAGCCATACAAAAATGTAAATAAACAAAAAAACAGGAAAAACAAAAAGACCAAAAAAATGGAAAAAACATAAAAACAAATACGTTATTTACCTTTTATTTTACGGGAATATCCTCTTAACAGAGCGCCTTTAGTTGTTTAAAGAAAACTTAAGAAAAAGATAGAAAGACTAAGTATAGATATAGGAAAACTAAGTAAGAATAGATAAGTATAGATTAGAAACTAAGTATAGATAAGAAAAGATAGGCTAAGTATAGAAAGAAGTTAAGGCTAAGATAGAAATAGGAAAACTAAGTTAGAAGGAAAAGAATAGAGGACCTAAGCTAACGGGTAGAGGGGGATGGGCCAGTCCGCGGGGCGGAGAGTGCATACCCTGGGGGAGAGGCTTCTTGGCCGCGGGCTCCGCCCCTCCCCCAGGCCCGGGAAGAGGCTTCTAGGCCGCGGGCTCTGCCCCTTCCCCGGGATCAGTCCCCTAACCTAACCAGCCAGGTCCTCCCGTGGGTTCCCTGGCTTGTCCTTCCTCTCCCCAACAGCTTGTCTACACCTACTCGATCCTATACCTAACCCTATTGGAATACCTAGTCTAACCCCAACCCGGTTTTTTAACCCTAAACCTAACCAACCCTACATGGGCCTAACCCTAATTTGGAAAACTTACTCACCCTAATTTGGATTCTAACCCTATCCTGGCATCTAACCCTAACCTTAACTAACCCTATATGGCCTAACCCTAATTTGAAACTCTAACCCTATCCTGACATCTAACCCTAATTCTAACTAACCCTAATTTGGAAATCTAACCCTAACCCTATTCTGGCAACATAACCCTAATTTGGAACTCTAACCCTATTCTGGCAACATAACCCTAATTTGGAACTCTAACCCTATTCTGGCATCTAACCCTAATTTGGAAATCTAACCCTAACCCTATATGATATAACCCTAATTTGGAACTCGAACCCTACTCTGGCATCTAACCCTAATTTGGAAATCTAACCCTAACCCTATATGATATAACCCTAATATGGAACTCTAACCCTAATTTGGCATCTAACCCTATCCTGGCCCCTAACCCTAATTTTAACCATCCCTACATGGCCCTAGCCCTAAGCCCAACCCTAGCCCAATTTGAGGCTTAACCCTAAGTAAGACCTGAACCTACTCTACCCCAACCCCACCCCCAAACCCTGTCTGAACAACCCCAGTAGTTTCTCGGTAGCGGCCGAAAAAGAGCCATATTCTAACCACAGTAGCGAAACAGGTGACAGATAAGGATGGATGATAGGTGGAAGATAAAGGTATGGAGACTGGCTAAATGGCAAAGAAGGAGTTAATCTAAATTAATTAATCTAAGGGACTATATAACCAATTGGAACGGGTAACTAGGGTTTAAAACAAGAGGGAATTGGAAAGATAAGGACTATGGAGAAAGGGTAATTAATATCATAAATATAGGACACAATAATTGGATTCATGAAACAGGGTTAAAACAATTTTATTAAAAACACAATTTTATTAAAAACACAATTTGGACAAGTATAACATAATATATAATTCATCAAATCAATTGGAGTCAAGGGAAACAGGTTAAAAACAATTTATTGGCTGAAAAACAATTCATTTGGTTAAAAACACATTCAGAAATAAGTTAAATACAACAAGGACAAAATAAATAATATGCAAATGAGGTAGATTATATAAAGAGGGATAGCAGCAAGAAGCTCATTTGGGCTTGAACATTGGAAGGGACAACATCTCCTAAAACTAATACTTACCTATACTTACCTGATACCTACCTGTGTCTCTGGGCCTGATGAAGGTTTATTCACACCGAAACGTCGCCGACCTGCAGGGACACAAGAAAAGAAGATTAATACAAGCCATACAAAAATGTAAATAAACAAAAAAACAGGAAAAACAAAAAGACCAAAAAAATGGAAAAAACATAAAAACAAATACGTTATTTACCTTTTATTTTACGGGAATATCCTCTTAACAGAGCGCCTTTAGTTGTTTAAAGAAAACTTAAGAAAAAGATAGAAAGACTAAGTATAGATATAGGAAAACTAAGTAAGAATAGATAAGTATAGATTAGAAACTAAGTATAGATAAGAAAAGATAGGCTAAGTATAGAAAGAAGTTAAGGCTAAGATAGAAATAGGAAAACTAAGTTAGAAGGAAAAGAATAGAGGACCTAAGCTAACGGGTAGAGGGGGATGGGCCAGTCCGCGGGGCGGAGAGTGCATACCCTGGGGGAGAGGCTTCTTGGCCGCGGGCTCCGCCCCTCCCCCAGGCCCGGGAAGAGGCTTCTAGGCCGCGGGCTCTGCCCCTTCCCCGGGATCAGTCCCCTAACCTAACCCTAACCCTAACCCTAACCCCCTAACCCTAACCCTAACCCTAACCCTAACCCTAACCCCTAACCCTTTAACCCTAACCCTAACCACTTCCCTTTCCCTAACCCTAACCCTAACCCCATCCTTTAACCCTAACCCTAATTACTGTTACTATCCTTTAACCCTACTTCTAACTACTCTTTTCCTTTTCTCTAAAATCTAACCCTAATTCTTTATTTCCTGTTAATCTAACCCTAATTCTTTATTTCCTGTAAATCTAACCCTAATTCTTTATTTCTTCTAACCCTAATTTATTTTCTTTTATCTTTCTTCTTGCTTTTCTTTTCTTTTTCTTATATCCTAACCCTAATTATTCTTTATTTCATCTCAGCAGACCATAAGTGCAATAAAAATATTAAAAAAGTACAATTATACATAATTAATAAATAATAATATCATACAATTCATATACAGGTTCACACTATTTAAAAACAATTGAAATTCATCATAAATCCATTAAAAACCATTGAAAATCCATTATAATGGGATACTCACCTCAAAACCCTACGTACGGAGGGGGTGGGACTTACCTGGGAGGAGGGGTATATAAGGAGGAGCGGAGCACACTCTCTCCCTCATTCTGCCTCTGACTCTCAAGGGAGAAACACTGCCTGACAGTCTGCTGAGAAAGAAAATAAACAGAGAACTTTTACTCACTCTTCTTTTTTCTTTATTTCTTCGCCTGAGGAAGACCTAATCAGGTCGAAACGTCGCGGCATTTATCTTTCATCTTTCTTCTTTCTTCTTTCTTTTCATTTCATTTCTAATACATTCATAAATAATTTTATTTCATATATATCTGACCTATAATAAATAAATAAATAAATATATACACTATAATTAATTAAATACACCGCTTCATAGTCATAAACAATTAATATTAAAAACAGCATCATGCCCGGCTGGGATGATGGCTGGACCACAGTACGGCACGGGGGCAGACGTGGTCGTCCCCGTGACCGTACAGATTTTAGACCACGCCAGTGGGACAGTGGGGAGAGACCACGCCGCTGGGACAGTGGGGAGAGGTTACGTAGATGGGATAGCGGGGGGAGGGGGCCTGGGTGGAAGGACCGAGCACCTCCTTTCTCCCGCGGAGGCGGGAGAAGGGGCCCTAACCTTGCTCCTAACCGCATTCCCTGGGGGAGAGGCTTCTTGGCCGCGGGCTCCGCCCCTCCCCCAGGCCCGGGAAGAGGCTTCTTGGCCGTGGGCTCCGCCCCTTCCCCGGGATCAGTCCCCTAACCCTAACCCTAACCCTAACCAATTGGCTAACCCTAACCCTACCCTATATTATGGCCCTAACCCTAACCAATTTGCTAACCCTAATTTTGGCTCCAACCCTAACCAATTGGCTAACCCTAACTTACCCTATTATTTGGCTCTAACCCTTACTAATTTACTAACCCTAATTTTGGCCCCAACCCTAATCGAATGGCTAACCCTAATTCATAATTACAATTTTATATTACAATACTAAAATTCATTACTTACCTTAAAACCATTAAAACCATAATTTATACACTTAATATACTTACCGTAACACAATTTGATACTTACCTTAATTATAAGTTAAAACATTAATAATATACTTACCTTAAAAACAATTAAAAACATTTATAGTCAATAATATAATTCATACTTACCTTTAACACAATTCGATACTTACCTTAAAAACATTTAAAACAATTTTAATCCATAATACAACTCCTACTTACCTTCTAAAAACAATTCGGTTTACCTATAAGGAAAAGACAATTTGGTTAACACAATTAATTCAGAAAAAAGAAAAAAAAGGGGGCGTGGCCAACTACCTTATATAAGCTGAAGCTCTGGAGGAGCTCATTATTACCTGGGCAGTCAGAGGGTAAACATCATCCTGTAGCCAGAAGAGACCCAGCCAGTCTTTTTTAGTTTTATTGTGTGCTAGGCCTGAAGAAGACCTCTCACGGTCGAAACGTTGCCCCTAGGCACACATAAATAATTTTATTTCAATTTGATTTTATTTCATTCTAATTTTAATTTCATTATAGATTAAAAACCTTTAAAAATACTACTTACCCATGAGGATGGGAAGTTTGGATGAGGGAGGGTGGACCGTGGTCCGTCGTGGTGGGAGACACCAGCGGCCCCGCCAGCCCTACCCACAGAACGGAAGATGGGACCGGGGTGGCAAGCACGACCGGGGGACGGAGAGTGCCTTTCCTGTCCCCTTCCCAAGCAAGCGAAGGGGACGGGCTCAGTTCCCCTCACCTAACCCTAACCCTAACCCTAGCCTTCCATAACCCTCACTATAGCTAACCCTAGCCTTCCATAACCCTCACTATAGCTAACCCTTTTTTATGCAGTTATTTTCCTCTAACCCTAATCTCTTTCCTTTATGGAATCGCTCTTCCAAATGCTTATAAAAGCATTATTTTTTCAGAATTATAATTACTAGGAGTTATTTCAAAGGGTAAATCCTACTGACCCTGCTTCTGGGAATGATTTCACTTGTGGAGTGTGCACTGTAGAGGAAGGTAGATTAGGTAAGGATGGAAAATGGAAGGAAATAGGTATGAGGGAATAAGGATTAAAAATAAATGTAGTAACAAACATGAATATATAAACAATTGGATGGGTAGCAGAATTTATAACAAGAGGGTATTGGAAAGGGAAAGGAAGAAAGGGCAATAAATATATATTTCATAAAAACACTAAATTTAAAACCTAAATCCATAATTTCATATATAGAACTAATTGGGGATATAGGAAATAGGGTTAAAAACAATTAACAGTCCACGGTGGTGGAGAGTGCACCTACGGTTCCACCTTGGTGGATGCCGTTTTTTTCCCCTAACCTTACCCTAAGGCTTTTGCCTCCACGAGCTGTAGATGTCTGACAATGGGCCTGAGTTCATGTGTTAACACTGCAACAAGACAAACGTTCACTTGTCTTTGAAGCATACCAACAGATGACTGTGTTTTATTTCTTTGGCACATCAGTGTTTGACATCCTTACAACTGATGCCCTATCCAGACACTTTCCCTGACCCTAACCACTCCCTACCCCTACGCCCACATACCCCTACGCTCACATACCCCTACACTCACACGACCCTACACTCACACTAGGGTTACACTTGACACCTTACAGTCACACTTGACCACTTACAGTCACACTTGACCACCTAGGGTTGTTCAAATGTCATGACAATTGACAAGACTTGGATGCTAACATACCCCTACACTCACACAACCCTACACTCAACCGGACACTAACTAACTTTATTTCGTTGTTTTTACGCGTTTTACCTCGAAGCTCGCTACAGTATAAGGCATAATTTGTCTTTAAATGAAGGCTTCATGAAGGTGCCGGGGGATGCTACCCCTGGCACCTAACCCTAACCCGTACCCCTACACTCACACAACCCTACGCTCACACAACCCTATGCTAACACAACCCTACACTCACACAACCCTATGTCACACAACCCTAGGCTCACACAACCCTAGGCTGACATAACCCTATGCTCACACAACCCTAGGCTCACACTAGGGTTACCCATGACCACTTACAGTCACACTTGACCACCTAGGGTTGATAAAATGTCATGACTATTGACAAGACTTGGATGTCAAGTGGTTAGGGTTAGGCACATAGGCCTTAGATGGTTAGGTTTAGGATAGAAACTCAAACCCTAACCCTCATACACTTTTCCCAACCCAAACCCTAACCCTGAAGTGCTCCGCGGATATCCCCATCACCAGAATGAGGATGCTGGAGACATCTGTTAAGGACAGTCCAAAGGACAAAGTCAAGGGCATCTGAAGTGCCGGGGGATGCTACCCCAACAGTATACGGCATAATTTATCGCTTAATGAAAGTTTCATGAACCCTAACCCAGGTTTTTGTTTACCAGGCAGTGTAAGTCCCATGTGGCATCCTGTTTTTTTTTTTTTCTCGTTTTACAAGCATTGGCTTCCGTTTTTGTTTTGGATTATTTGTACATAGTAAATACACAGTGGTCCCAGGGATCCAATAGAATTCTATGGGATCCCTGGGACCACTGAGGCCATACTATGTACTACCATGTACTAAAGAGTCCAGACAACAACTTCTATACCTCAGCAGGTGTGTCCCAATCGACTCAGAATGGCCTGAAACGTGCTCCTAAACACTTTCTGGAACTTTGATTTTTCTTAGTGACACTTCCCTAACCCACTTCTCTCAACTCAAACCCTAATTGGTGGAAAACTACAAAACCTAATTCTTATTTCTATTCTAGCCCTATCCCTATACTCTAAACTTAAACCTAATATTAGATAAAGAAGAACCAAAGTATTGGGAGAAATGATTATAATTGGGTTTCTAAAAGGGGAGGGGCTTATACATAAGGATTGGCAAACTAAATTCAGACAGACAGGAGGGTATAAAAGGGAATGACACTGAGACACATCAGTTTGGCACAACACAACAAAGAAACAACATCTACGTACCTGTCCAGGGTGGCTTGCCTGAAGAACTCCTACTCCGGACGAAACGTCACGATGGCCACCTACGGACCAAAAATCAAAAAGCCATAGTTAACCAAAATAATGGAAACATATGAAAATTTCGACTCAAACTTAGGACTTTTTAAGACCAACCTCGCACCTATTCTGGCATACATTTATGAAATAATGCAAAAAAATTCTGTCACAATAACTAAGAATACCAGCATAACACAGGGAGAAATAAAAATCACTTCTTTTAATAAACAATACAGTGTGTGTGTGCGCACGCCTGTGTGCAAAAGTATTACAAATGGAGCATACAGCCCTATAAAACTCTGCTGCAATCTCTCAATACTGTAAGAAACAAAACAACTGTGTGAGCAGTGTGTGTGTGCAGATACATTACACAAAAGAACAATGTCTTAACATATTAGACGCACTTATATACAAAACACAATAACTGCAAGGAATGTGTGCATGTGTGTGAGTGAGTGACTGAACGTCTGTGTGTGCATGTATTACAATGGAGCTGGAACAGTGTCAACACTGTATTAACAATCAAAACCATAAAAACAACACAACTACAGTGTGAGAAGTGTGTGCATGCACCTGTGTGTGAATGCATTACACAAAAGAACAATTTCTTCACAAACATTTCTAAAAAGAAAAACACACACTCTTTTGGTCAGACATTTCCTACAACATAATTTGTCTTCACTAGGGATGGGCATTTCGAGTAATTTTCTAACCGAGTACCCGAACCTGGTCCTAATCGAGTAACCGAGTAATAAAATATATGACTCATAAATGCGCTCTGTCCATCAGACAGCGCATTGCTGACACAGCGTCGTCAGACAAAATATCAGGTGGTTAATAACAGTAGATTGGAGTTTAAGATGCACATATGAGTTTATGACTGGGAAAACAAAAAGTTTCCCCTCTGGACGGAGCGCATTTATACCCCGGGATTTTTTTTTTTTTTTTTTCAGTAATTAGCGGTGCTTATGCTTTCGTGTTTCTTGAACCTTAAGTGGTTTCGCATCGAACTCGTTGAGTGGTTGTAAGCCAGTTTAAGGTTACAAATGCGGTTACATGCTGCTATTCCGACATGCCGCTATTTAGACAGTGACCTGTAATTGTCGGAATAGCGGCATTAAAGTTATTTTTCAAGCGTCCCACTATTTCGACATTGTTTTTTGCCATTGTCGGAGACTTGTCGGAATAGCGGCATGTCTAAAGAGAGACATGTCGGAATAGCAGGCGGACCCCGAAATATTGCATACATGTTAATTTACGCATTATTTATTAGGATTTACGGGAGATTTCCTGATAGTAGTGATCACACACGGCAGCAGAGCAACCATCTTGATGTAAATAAACGATCTTTGGCAGATCATGTTTTCCCATTGGATTTTAGCCCGTCATGTGACGGCACACGGGTCCCTATTGGACAGGCTTCGACTGCTCGGCTTCTGGGTAAGCTAACGTTACAAACACACCGGTGGGGTCGGTGTAAAGGCTGAAATAGACGAGAAACAGAGCGACTATACACCCGGCATCGCCGACAATGAAATAATCCTAGGTTAACCGGTTAATAATTCGTAACCGATTAGCAGATTGTCTACTCGGGTACCCGAGTATCCGAGTAACCGTGCACATCCCTAGTCTTCACTGACCGCCACCATTTTACAATGTAACTCCAGGTGGTCCACAGCCCAGAGAAGAAAAATGGAGAGACGCCGGATCCAGCAGTTGGGCACCCGAACACCGGGGGGTCTCAACGAGAGGATGGAGGGGCCTGGTTCGTCGCGCAGTCGATGGCCTGAGCCTGGGTCGTGCCTGGAGGGGCAAATGTCAATGTTGTGTTACCGTAAAAACTTCATACCAAATAGTTAAACTTGTTCAAAAAAGGTGAAATTCTCAATAAAACACTGTATAAGCTAGTTTGGCATAATCTTACATTTGTGTTGTTTAATAATGAATAAAATCAATGGAACACCATTGTTCTGAATATTATAATTAATTTGGAGAATTGTGTCTGTCAAGTCAACTTCCTAAAGTGTCAAGGTGGTGTAACCAACATTCAAGGAGCCATTTTGTTAATTTGTGCAAAAAGACCATGTGACAGGAAATGATATCACAGAGAAGGACACCTGATAAGCCTAACTGCTGCATGACGAGACTAGTAACTCTCTTGACAATCTTGATAATTTGACATTTTTAGGGTATGGTCAGGTGTGCTTAGGGTTACATGTCAAATGGTATGACCCCAGGAAAACATTTATCATTCATAATAATTGTAAAAATAAATATTTATTTTAAAAAATGTGTTTGAAATCTTCACACCGAGGCCACATGCTTACATAGGTGTCCATCATAATGCCTGTTAAATTTGAATTTAAATTGAAATGTCAAATGGTGTAACTGGTTACACCGTTTGACATTTGACCTCCTCAAAATTATTCATACCCTTGCTAATTGTTGTGATCTTTTATTTTTGTGATAAAATGACTGCACTTTTTCAAGTTTGTTTATGAATTATATGTGACCAATAAGTGAAATAATGACATCAACACACAATTCAAGAAATTCTTTATTTCAGGGGTATTTTATTCATGGATTCCCAAAAAATGCCATGTTCAAAATTATTCATACCCCCGACAATACCTCAACAAAAATGTGGTTATTTTAAGATGTTACAATGGAATAAATACCATTAACATTGTTGAACAAATTTTAAACACTGATTTAAAAAAAAATTGCATCTTCCCAGAAGAGTATGAATAGAGGAAAAGTGTTCTGGTCATTCTTCATTTCTGGTCACCATGGTCAAGAAGAAGGAGCTCAGTGAGGACTTACCTCAACGTCTTGTGCATGCCCACAGTGAAGGAAAGGGTTACAGGGCCATTTCAAAGCAGTATGATGTCCCTGTGCCAACCGTCCAGAGCATAATCAACAAGCACAAGAGCTTCAATACTGTTAAAAACCTCTGTCCTTTGCAAGAGGTCATTTGAAGCAAGATCCCAGCTTTTGGTCAACTATCCTGTGGTCTGATGAGACCAAGTTGGAGTTATTTGGCCATATGGATGCTGAATATGTCTGGAGGAAGAAAGGAGAGGCATTCAAACCGAAGAACACTGTGCCCACAGTCAAGTACGGTGGTGGAAGCATAATGTTATGGGATGCTTCTCTTCCAGTGGCACTGGGAACCTTGTCAAGGTCCAAGGAATCATGAGAAAGGAGGATTACATCAGGATCCTTGATGAAAATGTGAAGGAATCTGCTGAGAAACTCCAGCTTGGCCACAACTGGACATACCAGCAAGACAATGATCCTAAACATACTGCCAAGGTAGTGAAGAAATGGTTCAAGGACAATGAAGTCAACGTCCTAGAATGGCCAAGTCAGAGTCCTGACCTGAATCCCATCGAAAACTTGTGGCATCGCTTGAAGACCAGAGTGAAGGCTAGGAAACTGACCAACCTGACCCATCTTGAGGCTTTCGCAAAGGAAGAGTGGGCAAACATCTCACAGGAGACATGCAGGAAGCTTGTGGACACATGCAAGAATCGTCTCGAAGCAGTCATAAAAAACAAAGGCTATGCGATTGACTATTAAAGAAAGACATTGGACTAGGGTATGGATAATTTTGAACATGGCATTTTTTGGGAATCCATGAATAAAACACCCCTGAAATGAAGAATATCTTGAATTGTGTATTGTTGTCATTCTTTCACTTGTTGAAGATTAAAATTTAGATCTGTAAAATTACATTTATTAACTTTCTATTGTTTCATAATTATTGCAATATAATAGAGCCTCTTTTCCCCCTATAGCTGCCATTATCAAGCAAAGACAAAGTGGCTCGTCACAGAGCACGAGTCAGTGCAGATCCTGCTGCAAGGGCCAATTACCTTGCCAAAAGACGTGAAAGGTGGTTTTTACACACACACACACACACACACACACACACACACACTTGAAATACTGTGAAAGAATACTCCAGTAGCTGAACTTTACAAAACAAAGCAGGAGAAGTTGAGGGAAAAGTGGAGAAAGTACCAGCGAGACTGCTGATGTTCTCAACTTAACCCCACAATCTATGGACATGTCAGATGAGCAAATTCAGCATCTCGACAATCCAGAGCATATGCATAATCATCTGGACGATCGTGACTATGAGCAGCCAGTTACAGAGAGGCTGCAAGCATCCTAAACCCCTGCAAGGAAAGGAAAGGAAAGAAAGAACAAATACTATAGCTCAGTGCTGAAAGAGAGGGAAAAGCTGAGGTCTGAACTTCCCAAAGTTAAAAGGGAACTCCCGGCAGCAAAACAAAAGACAAAAAAAGATAGAGGAAACTGTATTGGCAAAAGACAAAAAAGAAAATGGTCAGTGAAAAGAACAAAATGAAAAACCATAAGAGCCTCACAAATGAAAAGAGAGGAAGTGGCCAGCTTTCTCTGTAGGGATGAGAATAGTCGCATGTTATGAGGCAAAATGTATCGCGCTTGGGCAAGTGTTGCTATAATGACATTGAGTTTGAAGGACCTCTGGAGGAGACTGTTCTAACATGGCAGCAGTGGTCCAGAGTAGTCACATCTGAAGAAGGCAAAACCTTTGCTAACTTTGCAAAAGTCACACAAAGTGGAAAGTGTGATGATCTGCTGGCTTTGCTTAACAAGAAGCTAGATTCTCTAGCTAAGCACCAATTCGACTGGCTCTACCAAGTCAAAACACTCAGAGAGCTGAAAGAAACACTACGTGAGGATGAAGTCTGCATTCGTGTAGACTTCTGAGAAATACGGCTGTAAGCTCAAGCAGTGAAATTCAGGCGTTCCGCTTCGGGGGCAGCCGCTAGCAGGTTACAATCCACGCAACTGTGGTGTATACAGCCTTATCATCCTTTTCCTATGCCGCTCTCTCTGCCTCTCCCCGCCATGATGAATGTGCTGTATGAGCTCACATGGAGCCTGTATTGAAGGATGCCATAGGCAAATGTAACACACCCGCCACTCTACATATCATAAGTGATGGACCAGTGACCCAATACAGACACAATAAAAAAATGAGAAAACACAATGCCTTTTCTGAGTGGGTTTCAAAGCGTAACTTGAAATTACAGTGAGAAATCGCATGGGAAAGGAGCTCCTGATGTAGTGGGAGGGGCTGTCAAGCGTACTGCAGACACAGCAGTCCAAAGAGGCACTGACTTGCAGACAGCTGAGGAACTTTACAACTTCCTGAAGGATCAGCCCTCAGGCATCGAGTACTTTTGGATATCCGAGGAAGCCGTTTCCAAGTACGACGAATCGGTCCCAACAAATGTCCCGGCCGTAAAAGGTACGCTGAAAATTCGACAAGTGACCTCTGAAGAGCGAGCTGCGATTCAGTGGAGGGAAATTTCATGTTTCAGACCTGATATCTGCAAGTGCTATGATCCAACTGCAGTAGATCTCCGCAACCTGCAATGAGAAGACCTCCCCTCAACATCTACCAACTGTCAGCAGGATCTGAAAGGCAAGTTCATTCTGGTCAGATATGAAAGTAAGCCTTTCGTGGGACAGGTCATCCAGGTGGTGGGTGAAGAAGTAAAAGTGAGCTTCATGCAACAACTGGGTGGGAAGAATGTCTTCACCTGGCCTCATCTACCTGACATCCTATTCTATTATGAGCCAGAACCTTTGAACTCATGTAACTCAAAACTCATGACACAGGACTGGAAACATTTCCAAGCACACACACAGCCCTGTTTTTACACTAATTTGTTTGTTTGAGTTCACATGATTTTTGGAAGTTTGTTTTTCAAATTAATTCATAAAATAACACAAGTTCACATGATTTTTTGATGTTTGTTTTTTAAATTAATTCATAAAATAACAAGTTCACATGATTTTTGGATGTTTAATTTGTAAAAATTAATTAATCTTGTTGATGTTTTTTCTTCATTGAAAATAATAAAAAAAAGTTCAATTGACCTTGTTCACTGTCATGCTTGATTTTTAGTGCCAGTTTCTTCAACAGACAATGGCCTTTGTAGAAGCAACATAGTCAGGTGGTGTAACTGGTTTGTGTCAATTGGTGTCACCAGTATTTTTCATAAAAATTGTATAATATACAGGAACATTCATGTGGAATAAGATGTAATCCTCTATTGCAATATATTAACATGTGTTTTTACAGTTTATACATAATTTGTCAAATATTATTTACAAAACAGTGTTTTCAGCATTTGTCCTGCTCTATATTACAAAAACGCATACAATTTTAATTTAAAATAATCCTAATAAAATCTATTTTCATGTGATATTTTAAAATTAAGTAACTGTTTTCATAAGTACACTTGCAGACATGAAACCAACATAAATACAAAATATACATTTTAGCAAACCTGATGCAAGCTTTTAAAACAATTTTTAAAACATTTTTGAATTGCTCATAATGCAAACCCTTATTTGTCACTGACCCGCCTCTGCCTCCTCATTGTGCTGCTGCCTGTCTCTCTCAAACTAAAATGTGAAATGCCCCAACGCCTGTGAGAAAAGACCTTTTTGTTGTTGTCATAACCATTGCTTGACCCCACACATCAAACATCCAAGATCAAAGATGTTTTGGAAAGCAGTATGGTGTGACAATTTGCTCCATCGCACCACTTTGTGCTGCAGGGTCTTTTATGACCCCAGAGGACAATTATTAAGGATTAATAATTAATTATTAATTATTAAGTAATTTGATTGGACATAATTCAATCAAATTATCTCAAATTTATTTCAATCACAAAGAGCATAGTATCGGACAACCCTCATTATTTTCAGACCATTTGATGAACAAAAAAACAATTTTGACAGGAAAAGATTTAACTTGGGGTCAGAACCCCAGGACAACACGAGGATTAAGGTAAGTATGAATTGTTTTTTTCAACTTTGTAAGGTGTCCTGTTCAAGCCGCACGTGCGTGGTCAACTAGGTGATGTGTGGTGACATCTGTGTGTCCGCACTGAGCAGTGGGGGAGGGGCAGGGGTTACAGACACAGCACACAGAGAGAGAGAGAGAGAAACAGGAGGGAGGAAGACACGCGCGTGAGAGAGAGAACAGCCCCTACAGAGACAACACGCTGGAAAGGTGAGAAAATGAGTGACGGCAGGAAACGCAGTAAAATTGAGTGTAGAGTATTAGACTTGCAGGAAGTGATACAATAGGCATAAATCGTGAAAATTAATTTTCATAGTGAAACAACATTTTACTTTTTTGTATTTAAAATTAAAAGGTTTTCAAGTAAAATTCCTTCTCAGTTAAGATTGTCTAGCCCTGCCTGAAAGAAATGTATTAATTCTTGAGTGTTTGTTGGGGCTATGGAACCCACAATTACCTCTGAAGGGCAATGTGGTTATGAGCAAAATAGAGAACCGTACTCAATTGCACTAAGAAATGTTTGGTTGTTTTTCCATGCGTCTCCCTCGACAATTTTGATGCTCGCAAATGCCAAGCGCATCTCTACTAGAAGGTTGAGATGTGTATATTGCAGTACTTTCAACATCTTAAACCTGAGTATTATGAGTGGCAAGTTATGATAAGCAACTTCACATAGGAATCCATTTTGTGCAACGCTTCTCTGGATTCAGAGGCTTGTAATTCCCAACTAAATCAATTTATTAATACACTTTCTGTTTGAATGTGTAGAAGAGATTGTTCTGAATATTGAATTTGAGAATCTTATCAAAATAGATTTCCATTAATAAATGACGTGGTTTTATTTTGCCATTAAGTGTGGGGGCGGGGGAGGGGCGCCCCCTCTCCCTCCCTCAGAGGAGAGGGGCTGTGGGTTGAACTTGACTGTTATTTTAAATCACAACATACAGCTCTCCTGAGTAGAAACATGGATTGTGCTGCAAACAAAAGAAACCACCAACCTAATGGCAAATACCAGGTAATACAAATGTGTAACTTAACTCATATATTCAAATAATATTATCTTTTATTTGCAAGACAACTTGTAAGTTTTAATCACTGGCGGCAGGTGTTCTGATCAATCGAGACTAGCATAAGCTAGAAGCATAAGATAGCAAAGGCAATCTAATGGGTGTATGTGTGCATAACTGTGTGTGTGCGTATGTGTTTTTGATGGAGAAAGAGACAGACTTGGGCCAAGAATTGGTAACACAGATTTACTGTATTTTTCCATATTTACCAGAATTTACTCTAATAATGGAGACAACAGAGCCAGCGCAGTCAGCAATCCAGCCACACTCACAGACACTGGATGAAAAGGTGTGCTTAATATGTGGAAGTGCTCTCCAGGCAGATAAAAATAATCCACACATCAAGAACCCCACCTTGCAAGGACTGAAAACAAGGAAGACACGCGCGTGAGAGAGAGAACAGCCCCTACAGAGACAACACGCTGGAAAGGTGAGAAAATGAGTGACGGCAGGAAACGCAGTAAAATTGAGTGTAGAGTATTAGACTTGCAGGAAGTGATACAATAGGCGGAAATCATGAAAATTAATTTTCATAGTGAAATAACATTTTACTTTTTTGTATTTAAAATTAAAAGGTTTTCAAGTAAAATTCCTTTTCAGTTAAGATTGTCTAGCCCTGCCTGAACGAAATGTATTAATTCTTGAGTGTTTGTTGGGGCTATGGAACCCACAATTACCTCTGAAGGGCAATGTGGTTATGAGCAAAATAGAGAACCGTACTCAATTGCACTAAGCAATGTTTGGTTGTTTTCCATGCGTCTCCCTCGACAATTTTAATGCTTGCAAATGCCAAGCGCATCTCTACTAGAAGGTTGAGATGTGTATATTGCAGTACTTCCAACATCCTATTCCTGAGTATTATGAGTGGCAAGTTATGATAAGCAACTTCACATAGGAATCCATTTTGTGCAGCGCTTCTCTGGATTCAGAGGCTTGTAATTCCCAACTAAATCAATTTATTAATACACTTTCTGTTTGAATGTGTAGAAGAGATTGTTCTGAATATTGAATTTGAGAATCTTATGAAAACAGATTTCCATTAATAAATGACGTGGTTTTATTTTGCCATTAAGTGTGGGGGCGGGGGAGGGGCGCCCCCTCTCCCTCCCTCAGAGGAGAGGGGCTGTGGGTTGAACTTGACAGTTATTTTAAATCACAACATACAGCTCTCCTGAGTAGAAACATGGATTGTGCTGCAAACAAAAGAAACCACCAACCTAATGGCAAATACCAGGTAATACAAATGTGTAACTTAACTCATATATTTAAATAATATTATCTTTTATTTGCAAGACAACTTGTAAGTTTTAATCACTGGCAACAGGTGTTCTGATCAAGGCAAACAGACACTAGCATAAGCTACAAGCATAAGATAGCAAAGGCAATCTAATGTGTGTATGTGTGCATAACTGCGTGTGTGCGTATGTGTTTTTGATGGAAAGAGATACAGACTTGGGCCAAGAATTGGTAACACAGATTTACTGTATTTTTCCATATTTACCAGAGTTTACTCTAATAATGGAGTCAACAGAGCCAGCGCAGTCAGCAATCCAGCCACACTCACAGACACTGGATGAAAAGGTGCGCTTCATATGTGGAAGTGCTCTCCAGGCAGATAAAAATAATCCACACATCAAGAACCCCAGGACAACACGAGGATTAAGGTAAATATGAATTGTTTTTTTCAACTTTGTAAGGTGTCCTGTTCAAGCCACACGTGCGTGGTCAACTAGGTGATGTGTGGTGACATCTATGTGTCCGCACTGAGCAGTGGGGGAGGGGCAGGGGTTACAGACACAGCACACAGAGAGAGAGAGAGAAACAGGAGGGAGGAAGACACACGCGTGAGAGAGAGAACAGCCCCTACAGAGACAACACGCTGGAAAGGTGAGAAAATGATTGACGGCAGGAAACGCAGTAAAATTGAGTGTAGAGTATTAGACTTGCAGGAAGTGATACAATAGGCATAAATCATGAAAATTAATTTTCATAGTGAAATAACATTTTACTTTTTTGTATTTAAAATTAAAAGGTTTTCAAGTGAAATTCCTTCTCAGTTAAGATTGTCTAGCCCTGCCTGAAAGAAATGTATTAATTCTTGAGTGTTTGTTGGGGCTATGGAACCCACAATTACCTCTGAAGGGCAATGTGGTTATGAGCAAAATAGAGAACCGTACTCAATTGCACTAAGCAATGTTTGGTTGTTTTCCATGCGTCTCCCTCGACAATTTTAATGCTCGCAAATGCCAAGCGCATCTCTACTAGAAGGTTGAGATGTGTATATTGCAGTACTTTCAACATCCTAAACCTGAGTATTATGAGTGGCAAGTTATGATAAGCAACTTCACATAGGAATCCATTTTGTGCAGCGCTTCTCTGGATTCAGAGGCTTGTAATTCCCAACTACATCAATATATTAATACACTTTCTGTTTGAATGTGTAGAAGAGATTGTTCTGAATGTTGAATTTGAGAATCTTATCAAAACAGATTTCCATTAATAAATGACGTGGTTTTATTTTGCCTTTAAGTGTGGGGGCGGGGGAGGGGCGCCCCCTCTCCCTCCCTCAGAGGAGAGGGGCTGTGGGTTGAACTTGACTGTTATTTTAAATCACAACATACAGCTCTCCTGAGTAGAAACATGGATTGTGCTGCAAACAAAAGAAACCACCAACCTAATGGCAAATACCAGGTAATACAAATGTGTAACTTAACTCATATCTTTAAATAATATTATCTTTTATCTATTATCTGTCCTTCAAGGTTAAGGTTTCATATCACAGATCGTGCAGGGCCAATTATTCCAGTCCTAACAACTGTAATCAAGATCTTTTTGCTTATGATGCCAAGTATCACAGAAGCTGCCTTGGACACTATATTTCAGAGAGAAACATTTCAGCAGCCAGACATAAATATCTGTCTGAAAAAAAGTTAAGTGAATATGAAGAAGCTTTCACTAAACTAATTGAAGAAATAACTAGCAAAGTTTTTTCTGAGAATATGACTGTCACAACACTGAATGCTGTCACCAAGAGCTATGTTTCAAAACTGAGTGCAGCTGCAGGACCAAGCATGTATACTTCGAAAACTTTGATGGAAACTCAAAGAGAAATTGATCCAGCATTATGGAGATTAACTGATTTTCATTGAACGTCCTGGAAAATCAGATCTTATCTGTTCTAGTGCCGTCGCTGTTGCTCACGCAATGAGAGCTTCCATACTAAGAGAAAAACTAACAGAGGACAAGGAGCCAATGCCTCAACTGAGAACAGAGACTCTCACTGACAATCAAATCCTACACAAGGCTGCAGGTATCCTAAGGAGAAGTATGGAAGAGGTTAGGCATGAGCCTCAGTTCTACCCAGGTGGTGACACGCTTTCCCTTCTCCAGTGCAGTAAATATGTACCAGCAGAAGTGTATGATTTTGTTAACTGGTGCATTACTTCTGATGCCTTCGGAAAACTGCAGACCTGTAATGATGACCCAGCCATAAAGAAAAATCTACGTGTGATAACTTTTTGCCATGGTGTAATTGCACAGTGCTGCGGCCTGCTGCATATTCGTCACCAACATCAGATATTTATAAAAAGCAATAAAATCAGGCAACTACAAGGTCAACTACATTCCTGAGGACCCCATTTTCAAACCTTCAGCTCTACTGCATGCTTCAAGATCACTCAAGCTCCTATAAGTTTACCATTTTCCGTTAAACTTGTTCGTACAGATACTCTAGAGAGATGAAAGCTATGAAAAATAAACTTCAAGAGGTAACAAAGGATAGGAACAGAATGAAAAACCATTGGGTACAAGAACAAGCTTGGAATAAAAAAACACAAGAATCACCCTGAAAAAAAACAGAGCAGCTGCTGCGGGGAAGCCAACTCAAAAATCCCTCCATCAAGAAAATTCAGCTGTTCCACAATGCACTCATTCATGAAGTCTGCCCACAAGAACAAGAACTTGACGCTGTCAGGCAAGGTTCTGAAAAAATATTGGCTACTTCACCAGACAAGGCAATTTTGTTTTATTTTGTTTACCTGAACTTTCGTTCTACAGTGTTAATTAACATCTGTGAAAGAAACTGGAGTCTAGCATCCAATCAATGGGCGACATATCATCTGTTCAGCTGATCAAAATAGAGCCTTAGGGATGGAAGTCTCTTTAGCCAGCCTGTTGTGCAGTGCATCGTAGGTAGAATAAGATGATGCACAGAAGAGAAAAAAAATTGCAACAGTGACACTTTTGACACTGAAGTGGACTTAGCTTTTAAGCTAGAGATTTTAATGAATCCGTTGACACCAAATACACAATGCTGGCTTACTGGGAAAGGGGTGAAACGTTGCTCCAAAGTTGAAATGTTTTAGCACGAGTGAACTTTGAAGGGGGGACTTTTAATATCGCATGTCATGCGATGTGACTATCTCGCACGCGCACATCGCGATGGCGATGTTCAAACGATATAGCACTACTCAGAAGGTTCAGGATTTCTACCATAATGCAGCACGAATGACAACTGACATACAGGACACAATCACGCGCAAGAAAATAAAGCATCAGAGAATGATTCTGACTAATACAGTATTGAACCTCCACAAGAAGTTCACCAAGAAGGAACCAAGAGTGAAGCTCAGTTATTCATCCTTTTGTGCCTTACGTCCATTCTATGTCACAGCACCTAGGCCGTCGGATCGTAAGACACGCCAAGTACCGTGAGAATGCTAAGCTGATGCTTGAAGTCCGAAGAAAAATGGTGTCATCGAGCCTATCAAACTGGAGGATAGTTTTGAACTTGTCTGCTGTTCACAGACAAGCGAGGCATGTCTTCTGCGCTCCTGCACCTGGTGTCTCCACAAACATACACTTCCCACACCACAGCAAGACCAGACCAATGTTGAATGCCAGCAATGGGAACGAGTTCAGGATCAACACAAGACTTGTTGGGAGAGCTTCTCCTACGATATGAAGACAAACTGAAGACAGAAACAACAACACACGTGTGCTCATTTCAGAACCAGACCAGAGAGTACAGCAGCATGATCGAGAAGTGCAATGATAGCACAGCAAGTGTGCGTGTTGACTTTTCTGAGGCGTGGAAATGCAAGTATACTTCTGAGGTGCAGTCATGCCATTTTGGTCAGAATCTCCCACAGCTCAACCTGCACACTGGCATGTACTATACAAAAGAACAGAAGACAGGCTTTTGCACAGTATCAGAATTCAAGCGACAAGATGCGTCTGCCATTTGGACTCACTTGGAACCAGTCCTGACAGATATTCGTTTAAAGTTTCCAAAAGTTGATACTATTCACTTTTGGTCAGATGGCCCCAGCAAGCAATACAAGAACAAGAAGAACTTTTCTCTCCTCTGCAGTGTCCCTCCAACTCTAAGTTTCAAGAGAACAACCTGGGAGATATACAAACCTGTCTGCTGAAGTCATGGATTTCATAGAGGAGAAACATATACACCATATACTTCCCAATAAAGCTAAATGAGTGGTGGAGTGATGTAAAACAGTCAGGGAATACTCACAGGAGTTCACGAATTATCATTATTATTATTTTTGTGCCAGATGTGTTTTGTGGCATTTACACAGAATGCTTTCTTTAATTTGAAACATTTCAGTTTATGGAAAAGAGACTGTAAGACGTAGTTGTTCATTTATCTGTTCTTCACGTCCAATATACAGTTTATAGTCTAGTTTACAGAAGAATATGATCTATATTATTTTATGAGTGGGGGGCACTACATGACAGTTAAATATGAGGTCAGTGATGAATGCTATCTTATTGCTACTGGTAATGATTTTTTTTTTTACTTATGATGATTATTAAGGGGTACTTTTATTAATGATAGCCTATTGCTAATTGAACATGTTTCTTATTGAATGTTTGCCACATTGCTCACAATTGTTATTTGTTATCTGTTCTTCACTTCCAATATACAGTTTACAGAAGAATATAATGTATTATTTTATGAGTAGGGGACACTACATGACAGTTGAAGATGATGTCAGTGATGCATTTTACATTATTCCTACTCGTAATTACTTTATTTTTTACTATGATGATTTGATATTTGATGGTATGTAAGTAAACGTTGTATGATGTTAGATCTTTTAAAAGGAGTACACGTGAAACAGTATAAAAAATGAACAAAAGTGAATATTCGACATTTAACAGCATATGTTTACTAACAATGCCAGATAATGATTTAAAAACTCTAAATACATATTAGACAAAATAAATTAAAATGTATTTGCTTTGTATCATGTCTGCGGTGTGGACAAAAACAAAGTAATAACTGGAAGAACGCCTATTTTATGAAGAAAATACAAAATGAGGAGGTTGCACCGATACATTGCTCAACAGCCAAGACCTTGGTCTATAATGACATACCTTCAGATTTTGTTATTTAACTAACTTTTTATTTTCCAAATTAAAACCCGTTTTATTCAAATTCCCAAGAATCAGTGAAAGCCACTGGACCAGTTCTAGGTTCTGATGGAGTGGGGCGACAGATTTAAATTAAACCAGAGACCAGGTTCTTTAAAATTAAAGCCTGTACTTTACTTAAAGTAAACAAGAACAATAAACACAACAGTGTTCAGACAGTGTCTATCGTATCCTGCAGGTATGGGTTGGTATTCGCTTTCCCTTTTTCAGGTTTCTTTTCCTGAATAAGAAATATTCTTCCTTAATAATTCATCCAGGTAGGATGATTTAAATTATGTTAGACCGGTCTGTGACCAACTATCTCAATTTATGGTAATAGGTTGCACCTATTTTGGTTTCGTTATTTTTCTATTAATTCCATAAGTAGAAAAACCTTTTCACTATTTAAAAGCATCTAAATCCAAATAAAGTAAAACAATATTACACCTTAAATCACAATATTGACAATTATGAAACAGAATGTAAACTTGTAACACTTCAGTTCAAGTTCAGTGAAATATCTCCAACACTCCTACCTCTCTGGCAGCGAGTTTACCAGTAATCCATCTGGCAAATCCTCATTGAAGCGATGAATATGAAGGTGAAGATGAAGATGTCTTTTAGGGACCAAGTCTGTGGGTTTGGCTCGCGATCTTGTGTCCCACGGTCGCGTGCGTAGGCTATGTGTTGTCTCCCGCGCCGAGGAAGAGTGTCTCTCTCTGGTTTAGCTAAGGCGATTACCTCTTTGCTAGCGACCAGTCACTCATTCAAGTGCAAACAGTACAACGAAGCATCAATAAAACGAGCTGAAACTCACCAAAACCGCTGTGGCTTATTCAAACATGGTCCTCATGAAACACCAAGTACATGGGTATTATTTTCCAGGCGTTAAACCAACTGTCTCTGTAACTATTTCACTGTTAATTTCTCTGCTTCTCTCCCCTCCCCCCTCGCTCTCGGCTCCGCTCAGCTGAGCTGAGCGCTATGCGTAAACACGGGCAAGTGTCTTAAAGGGGAAGCGTCATCACATTTCTTAAAGGCATGTTTTAAATCATTTCCATGCAATTATTGCCAAATCTGTGTTAACTGGCTCTTAATGAAACGTATGCATTTAATCCAAAAACATACTTATGCTTCTAATTCTTTGTCATTTCCACATATTAATCCTGTGCTAACTCAACAAACCATACAAACTGAGGTAGAAACTATTCAAGAGGGTTGAGTTACTCCCTGCCTTGTAGGCTACACTATTTATTAATAGAAAAATTAAAGCTCAATTTCAACAAACCAAACTGATGAACTGAAGTGACTGACAGTAAATCACACACTGTTCACTTAATTTAAATTCCCACAGAAGACAATAATTTTCACAGAACTATATCAGGTTGCAGTGTCTCATGCAGCATTTTAAGCGGGGTTACCCATTGTTTATTTTACTCCTGAAACCTGGCATCTTTTAGCTTTCGCAAGTGCATCGATATCAGGTGTCACATCCTGACTGGCAGCCAATTTCAGGATGTTATTCAAGTGCTTGTGCGTGAGCCTTGAGCGCAGCTTTGTTTTATTGATGCTCATTACAGAGAAAACTTGCTCACAAAGACATGTGGTTCCAAACATGCTCAACACTTTTGCAGCAAGGGCTGTCGAGTTGGGGTGACCTGGCAAGAGATACTGATAAAATATGTCCAAGCCAGCTGTGGCAAATTAGCCCTTCAAATCTGAGTCACGAAAATGTGAAATTAACACCTTCATGACGTTAACACGTAAACACGTTTGACACCCCTGTTCTAAATCTAAAGGGAAATTTTGACACATTCGAGATTCTCCTCTGAAAATTGTGACACCACACACAATACAGTGAAATTCTATGAAATCAGAATTATTGCTTCAGTAATATTTGGCCGATGTATGTATATGTATATATTTATGTAGCACTTTTGTTTCTATTCTGTCTACCAGTTACTACTTAGTTATTGTAGCCTACAACAGAGTTAGGAAGTCCCTATAACAGATATATTCCTGTGTTGCAGAAGAACCTCAGCGATATTGATGAAAAATGATGGGCTCTGACTGCCATTGTTTTACATACATTCAAACTTAAACTTACACGGGGTCAAACTAGCAGTAGCAGCTACAGGTAAACAAGCCGGCTGTCGGGGGTGCGCGCGCAGCTCAGAGATGACATCTTCCAGGTCGGAGGTAGTGGGTCAACCTACAGACCGCGGATGTTGATAACAGACAGAGGGGAATAGCACTAGTAACAAAATATTGGTGAAATGAACTAGTTTTGTGGCAGATAATGCTCATAGAGGCTGCGCTTCAGTGCCCCGAACACTCCAGTCCAGTCCGGTCCAGGTTGTAAAAAAACTGTAGTTCCCCTTTAAGTAGTTTCTGTGCTTACAATAATGTTTGTGTCTTAATTGAGAAAAATAACTTTTTCTCTGATCTAAAACAGAGCTCTGAGCTGATCTCCTCTGAAGATAAGGGGTCAGGTGATTGGCAGCCCCAAAAGAATGGAACAGAAGAAGAGGATTCTGAAGAGGAGGAGGAGGAAGAGGAGGCCAGTGTGAAGCGAAGGCTTCCCCGGCTGCGAAAGAAAAGGCCTGCACCCACACCCAGGAACAGTCCGGTGAGAGCTCCAATTTAATAAAGTTGGAATTTCTCTAATCCACCCAGTCATGGCCCATAGCCATGACAATAGCATTTCATGATGATGATATGATAACAACATAAACATTTCATTTTTAAGTATGATAACTAACAACAGCAGAGCTAGGGAGAGGAAGTGTTGGTAAACCTAAATTTGGTTGAAAAAATTTCCACATTGAAGCCACTGATACATAGAAACTTGGCATTCACTATTTTGTGTTTCTGATAATATGGGGTTTTCTGTCTGTAGGAGATGACAAAAAAGGCAAAGATGGCTGCACAAGTCCCTCCCCGGGTAGGTGTACTTGTATTAGACAATCTGGCTCTATTGACGCCTTTAAATCTAAACTCAAAACTCACTTTTTTGACTTAGGCTTTAATTAGTCCTTGACATCGACTGCTAGCTTCCTCGGTGGGTCGGTCTCAGTCTCGATGAGTAATCTATAGTATTAGATTCCACATTGTCCTGAAACAAGCTATTGTTTTGAAGAAAGTTGCATAACTGACAGGGGAGGTTAGAAATGGGTCTACAGTTCGCCAATACACCTGAATCTAGAGTAGGCTTTTTAAGAAGAGGTTTAACTACAGCTAATTTAAATGACTGAGGTACATAACCTGTAACTAGAGACAGTTTGATCACGTCTAAGAAAGAATCAGAATCAGAATCCTTTATTAAGAACTTCTTTAAGCAGACTGGTTGGGACGGGGTCTAGGAGACAAGTCGATGGTTTTGACAAAGAGATCGTTGAGGTTAATTGTTGAAGCTTGATTGGAGAAAAACTGTCCAGGTATACAGCAGGTTTTACAGCTGAGTTTAAAGTTCCTGTGCACTTGACACTAACAAATCTGAAGATCAGTATTGGTGTATTTTACTTGAGAACCTGTTAGTGTTTATTTTTGATTTTTTTCTCTCAGATGAATTGGGCAGGGTGCCTGAGGAGAAGAGGACATCATGGAGACAAAGAAGTCAAAGTGGAGAGAGGGCATCCAAGGAGAAAAGGAACAGTTGGAGAAGAAGCGGGATGTCCGAGGAGAAGAGGATGACATGGAGACAAAGAAGTCAAAATGGGTTTTAACAACAGTTAAACAGTCAATGGGTTAAACAGTCAATGGGTTTTAACAAATAAGGTGCGAGTGACTTTGGAATCTTACTATAAGCATGTACTTTTACAAGTTACAATATATCTGACGAGAAAAAAAGGCAATTACACTGATTTACCGTGTGCTCCCGAATTAGAAGTCCATCTTCCTTACCAAGGTAGAGGCAAAGAGCCTTGAGAACTGCTGCCTTTTTGAGATTAACATCACTTGTAGCCTGTGTGAAGAGATTCCACCGATTAAAACATTCAGAAACACATAAATAACTGCAAAGAAATTTTCCAATATCCAACCTGTGGTAACCTACAAACATTGACTTCCAATCAGCTTTGTCAAGTTTGATCTATATAGCTCAAAAATATGTCAAACATACTGTAAAAGGTCATCCTTTTTTAATTACAAAATAGCTGAAGCGTGGCCTAGTTTTTATTTTTTTTAAAGTGAGGTATGAATATGTTTTAACTCCTGTTTATTAAGGGATATACAGTACAACCAACATCTACAGCCCGATCTTTTTATCACCACCTAAGAAAACAGGACTGAACTGGCACCTGTCTGATCACATGGCTGCATCTCTCGCCCATATGGTATTATTGCCTTAAAAAGACAATATTTCTTTAGAAATTATTTTTGCACCTTGCAAATAATCCAGGCTGTTACTGATGATGCAAACTGGGGCTTCATATGGACAATACAATTACACAGTGATTGCAATTAACATTGTATATTTAATATGCTGTTCTGTTTTAAGGGTGACTTTAACATCTGTCTATTTTCTGGCCAGAAACATCTCCCTTCTTCTGGAAAACAGATGTCAACTGGGGTAAAAGATTGTCCAACTGTACCATGAAGTTTGTCTCAAGTGGAAGTGTTGTAATCTGCTGGAATTAGGCATTTATCTGTTAGAAGTTAGAAGAGTAGCTTGCCATAGAGTTCTTCTGCCCCCAAGTGGCCAAAATAAAGAACTGCTTCCTCTACAGGAGATTTTTCTCTCTCCAAATGTTGGTTGTTTTACCGTATCAGACTTTAAATTTTAACAGGTGCACACTGAAATTGCACAATAAGAAGAGAGGAAAAGGCAAGCATGTATTTACCTCATCAGTATGAAAGAATGCAGACCATCTGGCTTTAAACTCTCTGGCTGCTGGGTTTTGCTTCACCACCTCACTGTTTCTTTGTCTGACATCATTCAAAAGTTCAACTCTCACATTTTCAAGACTTTCATCTGTGAGGGTGTGATGGACAATTTAATTTTAATTTTAATTTTAATTTTAATTTTAATGAAACGCTACAGATTGGATGGTGCAGGAATCATGTTTGTGATTGCACTTACATCTCCAACCCAACGCCACAATGCAATACCACCCAAAATGAAAGCCAACCAACGCTGCTTCTTATAGGCCAGTCAGCAATCACAGACATTACCCTCGTTAATACCAAATTGAGTTAAAATGTTGAAAGTGCAAAAATTACCAGCATGGCAATTAATAGAAGCAAATAAATATAAGAATACTGTGCAAGTGGGCCTAAGTTTTCACACATTTTGTAGGATAATTTTAAAGTATAGCTTACTATTCATTTAACAGATATTTTCTTTTATGTGAAATAATATTTACAATTACACAGTCTTCAAAAGATTAGATTCTATGATTAAGTTTATCGATTTGAGGGTCCATCCTTTGCCCATTATCACCAAAAGTATATTTTTTATCTAGCTTTTAGGATCAACCAATCACAGCTTTTGTAATGATGACTCATACCTAGCAACGGGGTCAACCACACCTCCTCACTAAGATAGGAGTTTCTGTCCATTCCTTGCTCAGCATTGTCTGAGAATAATCTGGAATCACTCCTAAGCTAAGACTCCTTGCTAGGAATTTTTAGGTTAAGTTAGGAGCTCTCTGAGAGGATTCTCAGAATCTTTAGGAATATGGGCCCAGGTAAATATTTGTACTTAGATCTGTATCAAGACAACACAATGTCAACTTCACGGTTGACCTTTCCTCCAATACAGTAATGATGACATTAGTGTTCTGTTATTTTGTCACTTTTTGAATTAAATTCTTGAGAATTTGGACAAAACTGGTTTAAACTTTGAAAAAAAACCCAAGAAGAAATCTATACTCATGTTTATAGAACAATTTCTCAACAATTAAGTACAGTAATGTAAGTAAAGTTTTATGTCATTTGTTCATAAAATATGTGTTTTTCCTGTCATAACTTAGTTTTTGTCAACACCGTTAGACACAATAGAAAATTAATCATTCCTATTTGTTTGGTCTGCTATAGATTTAACCCTTGTGTCTTCACCTTGACTACACACATGTTAAATGTTGAATATTCCTTTTTATTAAATTTTTAGGCTGTGTCACATGTGCTCTTTGAAAACTCTTACGTCACAAAAGTCTTATCATTTGCATTTAATACAAAGAATAAAAGTTCTGGACATAAAAGAACACATTATTTCATTTAAAGAAACAACTACATTAATAATTTGGCTGTTTTAGAGAAACAGTTTGAAAGTATTCAAAAATACATACAAAATACTAAAGATTTTCTCCACTCAAATACATTTAACTTTGCTCATCCACTTAATTAAACAATTTGGTACAACAAATAACTTATCATGTAAATTTTACTTTCTTTCACCACTGTCAGACAGAGAAAATGATGGTGTTGACAAAAATAACAAACCTATAGGAACTTTTTTGACCTTTTTATTTTAGCAGATGTGAAGAGTTGTAGGGGGGTCGTCAGGAATATAGCTGACTATGTATTTGTCTGATTTTACTGCTAAATTATAAATGGCTTTTTGCTGTGACGCTAGTTTGGATGCCTCTTTCCTTTTATTTTATTCCAGGCTGTTAAGGACAAACGCCTAAAGACATATTCGCCATAACGAACCCCTGCTTATGGTAAATATACCATATTTCAATATATTTCCATTGCACAGTCAGTGGTGTAGATGTCAGCGTTAGATGTTAACTACTATCTGATATTATTTTGCTTCTGGATTCTTTCTCTTCAGAAAAATTGGTCAGAGATTATCAAGGCGACGTTGCGGGTGCCAACCCCACAAAGAAAATGCTGGAGAACGCTAAACAGTGTTCAATGCACATCATTCAGTTTTTGCGGTTCATGGCCAACTCAAAAATCCCAAATGTGGATTTACTCTTTCTGAAGAATTATGGAAGAGTTCGAGAGTAAGACTACACATTTTTTAAAGATTTATCTCTTGGAATTGATGTGTAATTAAAATAAAAGACATGAACTTGAAAAAAATGTTCACCAAGGTTTGTGGCTGAACTCAAAGGGCGTGGATTCAAACCGAAAACACAGAAAATGTACCTCACTGATGTGAGGTGAGGTGTGATTGGATAAAAGTCTACAGTAACTGAAGGAACTTACAGCACCATGAGTGAGGAGGGCTTTGCTGTCCTTCAAGACAGTATTGAGGGCAAAATAGCTCCCCTGGAAGTCAAAAGATGTCATGATCATGATAATGATATATAGGAAATATTAAGGATATAGATGAAAAAAGACTTGACTTTATTGATCCCTTTGAGATGACTCCCTCAGGAAAATTGAATTTCCAGCTGCTTACAAAGTAAGGAAGCAGCACACAAGGCAGTTTGCAAACAACAACAACAACTACTCGCAAACGGGTGTATAAATATATATATACATATAAAAATAAGAAAAAAAATGAACAATAAACTCTTAGCTAAAAATAAACAATAAATTCTTGGTTAAAAATAGAAAGTAGAGATAAGAAGAAAATGAAAATAAATATAGAGGACTGTATATGGCATTGTGTTATTGTACAGTGGATAAATACAAGATACAGTTCAGTCACCAAACACGCTTAATTTTGTGGATTGTTACTCTTCATCTTGTGCCCTGATCAGGTTAATTAATAAGAAAGACAGATGATAAAGCTAAGATTCAACTATAATTCTCCTTGAGCATTAACATTCCAGGTCTGTCCTAATGTATACTTGTTAATTGATAGTATCAAGGATCAGGTAATACTGTATGTACCTTGCATGTACTTTGTGAATGTGGTAAAATGAATCCTTTATATTTTGTTTTTTGATCTTTTGTTTGTTTCAACTCACGCTTATGCACATAAATATGTATATATACTGTATATGGATTTGTATTATTCACCCCTTTGGATGTTTTCCTCTTATATATAAAAAAATATACAAAAAAAGAAACATTTTCAGAAATGGGGGAAAGCTGAAAATTCGGTATACAACAACTGTTGCCTGGGTTCTTCATCAGTCAAAGCTTTATTGTAGAGTGGCAAAGAGAAAACCACTGTTGAAGAAAGCTCATTAAATCTCAACTAGTGTTCACCCAAAGGCATGCGGGTCAACTGGAAGAAGTTTCTTTGAATAAAAAAATAATATTCATTTAATTTGCTGAGTAGCACGTTACCTTTCCTTCGTTAAATCGCCATTACATTGTGACTTCCGCCGGTATGCTTTTAATGTGAAATCTGACCGGAAGTTGGCTGTCATACAACCGCCAGCGTAACAACTCCGAGCCACAGCAACAGCTCCGTGCCACCGCTGAAGTCGATGAAACAGGGTAAACAAGCGGCGTGTTCAGTAAGTATTCAGTATTTTCTTGAGATATACAGTAGCGTAATGCCATGACAGTTTGATGCGTTGTGTAGTCATTTATTTATTTACTAAAACTGTCGGCTTTCTTGTTTAAGGGTCGCTAGCCGAACACAGGTGTATCACTAATTAGCACTTGCTAGAGTTAACAGTCAGCTAATTAAGACAGTTATCAGAGTTTTCGGGTACCATGGTGGACTGACTCGTTAAAATTAAGGTCATTTGCATGTTCGGGTGTCAGTTATCTTATTTATTTTTCTTTTTTATCTGTGCCAGGGTAGGAGTATAGCGGCCATATTCATCGAGTCCATCACACCTGGTGTGGGGGGATGGGTGATTGGTTTCGCAGCACAATGCACTTGACTCGATCCAAATTTAACCTGAAGTCATGCTTATGTGGGCGACGATAATCCAACCATGTTGAAGCAGGCAAAGTTTTTAGAGCCATGCTTTTCAGACAAGGCGCAGTTAATTTCGAACGATTTTAATGTTGGTTGGTTATAGTTATTAAGCAGTGTAGCAAGCCAGGTTTTGCTTGGAATATTACTTAAAAACGTAGTGGACGTGTAACCTAAATCATGTCAGTGGAAATCAAATTCAGAGAATATATATCTTTATATCATAGAAGAAAATAATAAACGAGCAATATGTTAAATGAAGGATTTAGGGAACCTACTGTTGGAGCCATATTGCTCATATATGAAATGTTTCTGTTTGAATACTGGTATTTATGCGTTTTATTTTTATGTTTAGAATTATTATATTATTGTAGGCTACATATTTTCATGAAACAGTGTTATGCCTTGGTTAGTTGAAATGATTGTTCCCCCTATGGTTTGCTTATGGTATCATCTGTGGCTTGATGATTAATTGTCAGGTGTGTTTAAACGGGAAAGCAGGAAGTGATTTCCCTTGGACATGGACGGGGTGATCGTACAGTTTTTTAACCACCGAATACCATCAGTTTACTATCAGTTTCGTTTCATTTGTTGATTATCCATTGGTTGATCGTTTGGAATTGTGCATCCTGATTTATGGAGTTCGTTTGGGATCGCAATAAATTGCTTTGGATTAATTAAGATAGACTACTGGGCGATTGTTGGAAGGTGCGTCTGAAAAGGTTTACCCTGATCTAGACTCGACTGTACTGATTGATTTCATTACACAATAAACTCAATATTTCACAACTAAGTTTAGGTTGGATTTAACAGAAATTGAGTTGGCATAGCACAATAAAAAGAACAGAAGACCAAGTACTCTGTTGTTTGAGTCTCGTCATCAGTTTAAATGCTTCAAAAGTGGCAGGTGGAGAGAGATGGTAAAAATTGAATGTTTGCACTTCCTGTTTCTCAGTTTGCTAAGGGGAAGAGTCCATATGTTACTCAGGTAACATATTGTTTAAAACCCTGTAATCTAATTTAACTAGAAGTGATGCCTAAGCTATCTCATTTTTTATTAATTTCTTTGCAGTTTGAAATGCCACCAAGGATCAGTCTTCTTAAAGATGCCTGTCACCATGTTGTTTTAAAGACTGACAAAACATGGAGATTGGAGGTGAAGTACATCAATGCAGTGAAAGGTAAGATGGTGTTAGATTAGATTAGATTAGATTGTACTTTATTTATCCCTTGGGAAGGTTCACTCAGGGAAATTGAGGTTCCAGCAGCATCACAAAGACCGACAGTACAGTAAAAAAGTAAAAAGAAAAGAAAAGCACACAGAGTTCAAATAGACAAAAAGTAGAAGTAAAAGCACAAAAAGAGCACAGTTGTGTGTAGGACAGGTACAGTGCAAGTATAAATATATAAATACAAAAATATAATAAATATAATAATATAAGAAAAATGGTACATTGCACAGTAGATATTGCACAGTTATTGTTGTTATTGCACAGAGATATTGTACAGTTATTGTAGTTACTGCACATTTACAGCACTACAGGTCTAGGTGTTCAGGTCATGTTGAATGCACCTTCCCCACTCTCCTGCTACTCCTCCCCCTCCCACCAAGTGCAGAGTTATAGAGTTTGATGGCTCGTGGGACAAAGGAGTCTTTGAGTCTGTTTGTTTTGCACTTAGGGAGGAGCAGCCTGTTGCTGAGAATAAATGTTATTGTTGTTAGTGTTAAATGTGTTATTGTTTATCTGGCTGTCTATCTAGATGTATAGATGGACAAGTGGTGATACATTTCTTATCAGTACATATACTCCTTATCAGTTCTTTTGCTTACTATTTTCTTTTTCCAAGAATAGATTCAGAAACAGATGATGATAATTTTTTATTAATTTTTATGTTACATTATGTTGTTTCTAGAGCAGCAACAGTAAAGCTAACAGCAGGAAAAACCACTATATAAACTAATATATCACTAGAAATTAGTCAAAATGTCGGTAAAATAAATACATATTCTTGAAATCGTAATATTGAGTAAAGTTTAGAAAGGATACAGAATACAGACGTCATACAGTAACAGCCATTCATCCTGTCCTCCTCCCTCTGCTGAGGTGATGCACTGCCTGCATGTATCACCTCAGCAGCAGCTGCGTGGCTGAACCGTATACCAGCAGGGTCACCTTAATAGCTGGCAGTTGGCAGCACATCTCAATCATGCAGCCATGAAGTGAACTTAAATGTTGAAAAGGGAAAAAGCAGGAAGTGGAAGATAAAAATGATAAAAATGGATTTAAAATCCTTTATTCAAAACATGGCAAGGTACAGGAATGTGTTCTTGTGATGGATATAATAATGGATGCAATTTAATGTTTGGGTATTTCTTATAAGTGTAGGATGTACTGTACAGGAAGAACACGTGGGGGAGGCGTGTCGTCTTAAACGTGACTTGTATTGGGATGTCCTGATGTCAGCCTCCTGTATTCACCAGAGGTGGGAATTGTGGAGTCATCAAGTCATCTCCATGCCATGTATTTGTTCTGCTCAGTCACTGAACCAGGTGCATTCACTAATTAGCTCACCTTCCTGGCTGAAGAGCTGTGCTGATTGGACTCAGCTGGTTTAGTGCATGAAAAGAACAAATACAGGGCATGGAGATGATGTGATGACTCCACAATTCCCACCTCTGGTATTCACTCAGTCAGGATTAGGTGGCCCCCCTTACCAAGGTTATAAACATTTTTGCCCTCTGTTCACCATTTTGTACCCTGATGAATGCCTTTTAGGTTGAAACAGGGCAGTGTTTTATCGTTCCATAAGTAGCCATGTTTTGAACAGAGGCATTTAAATCCAACTCAAGTATTTTTGTCCTGCTCCATTGCTTTTTTTTCTCATGTTGACCCTATTCTTTAAGAGCTCCAGCATTTTATTTAGTTTGACAGTATAAAGACAGGGCATGAGCACACCACTACCACTTTTTCATAAATTCTCGTTCTTTATCTACAGTGTGTGTTTTTATACATTTAGCTACAGATCAAAAAACAATTGTAGTGGACATAATTTGTTTTTTTTGTCCTTAATTTTTTTCTTACAGGACGTGGTTTATTCACCCGAGTTTCATTCTGCAAAGGATACTTTGTAGTTGAATGCAGTGGAGATTTGATTGATGATGACGAAGCCCAGAGGGGAAGAAGCTCTTACCACCCCTCATGCTCTACATTTTTGTTTGCATTCAAGTGGAGAGGGAAAACATGGTGGTAAGAGTTTCAGTTACTATACTGCTTTATAGTTATATACATTGTTAAATTTTTTCTTCAACAATATCTTTATTAGATTTTTTAACAACCCTAGAGCTGAATGAAAGGGCAATGTACAACAATATGACAAATAGGTACCAGATCAGCCCATCCCCACAGGTCCGACCATACATTCCTACAGAGTGTGTACCAAGTCAGATTAGTAAGAATAAATACAAGCCTTCAGTATATCATAAAAGAAAGAAAGAAACAAACAAACAAACAAACAAACATATATAGCCTAAAACACAACTGTTGCAGAGAGGGATTAAATGGCAGGGAGAGGTAGAAAAAAAAATTAAGACAAATAAAAATAAAGCTAGAAACAGCACCAAATGATGAATAAGCATGTTTAACAATCACATGACATTGTTTAAATATAAGAGGATTACTGTATTGTGGACTCCGTGTCCACATATGGTAGAAAACCACCCCAGATCTTTTGGAACTCTCCAGGTTTACCCTTCAAATTATACATAGTCTTTTCACCTGGTATGCATGATGCTAATACATCTTTCCAATGCATAGCTATACATTTGTTGGCTGTAATAAGGGCAATTCTAATAAATTTGAGTTGGTTTTTATTGACTTTCAACATAGATGTGTCACCCAGGAGAATTAGGAGGATGGTTAGTCCTGTAATATCATTAAGCACTTTGACTATAGACATTTTATGTAGTCTGTCAGGGGTATAGTATGTTCTATGAATAAGATTGTATTGTGTAATTTTATGTCTAGAGTTAAAAGAAAAACACTGACTACTAGTACACAATGATCCCCTTCTTCAAAATTACACTCCAGGTCTTCTTCCTGTTTACATTTCACTCTTAGCTCTTCCCAACCTCTAATCTGAGAAATTCCTGAGTAAGAGTAGTATATTTACGCTGCCTGTGACGCATACCGGGACTTCTGTGAGATCGAAAGCTGTTGTTTACTGTGTCTCTCTCTTTCTCTATCCATCTTGGCTGTTTTTCTTCGATTTCTGAGTATTTCATAGTCAAACTGGTTTTGTACTGCAGCTAACGTTAGACTTTATAACTTGTACGTACTTTGTCGAACCGCTTTTCTGTTACTGGGTAGTCTGTTACTGCCCGGTTAGCTTCCTAGGCTTAGCCTAGCTCACTGCTTTTTGCCTTTCACCGCAGTCGACACAGCCTCGACAAACAAGTGTTACGATGGCTTGTGCTGACTGATCTGCAGTTGCAGATAGGGTGTCTCTATTAGAGAGACGTGTCCGTGAGCTAGAACAGCTTCTCTCAGTTAGAAACACGGGCACTGCAGATAGTGTTAGCCCCAGGCCTGATAGCAGGCCTGCTAGCCTTAGCACTAGCTTAGTCTCGTCGGCAGCTGCTGTGGAATTTGTCCCTGCTCGGTCGCGGCGTGGAAGGCGCGGGAGCAAGCCACTGGTTGTGTGGTCTGAGAGCAGATGGCCTTCATCCTACTGGAGTCGGCGCTGCTGCTTTGTCTAGCAATATAGACAGGTGTTTGATGCAGGTTTGACATCAGGGATGTAGCATTTGGCAGGTCACAGGTGACTAGAGAGCCTGCTAGCGATACAGTCAATGCTGGTGTGGAGTCTAGTTAACATGGTATTGTAGTGCAGAGTACCAGACTGATACCCTAGTTTGCAACATTGAGACTGTCACCTTCCCTCGCCACTCTCTCATTGAATCATGCTCCAAATATGCGCGGGGCTTCTAACCGACGTGTACCCGGTTACACGTCTGAGATTTATGATCTCTTTCTATCGCAGTTGCCTCCATTCAACCGCCTCCTAATCCCATTAAATCAAAGCCATTCCAGTAGTTATCAGACAAAAACGTTTATTCAACGTTATTCTGTTATTCTTAACCCTGTTAAAAGAGCTTTTTCCTCACTCGAATCGAGGGTCGAAGGACAGAGGGTGTCGTCTCTGTACAGATTGTAAAGCCCTCTGAGGCAAACTGTGATTTGTGAATTTGGCCTATACAAATAAAATTTGATTTGATTTGATTCTTGTAGACCTATTTCAAATAGGTACTAAATTAAAGCCAACATAACAGATAAATCACAGAGCTTCATTTAACATTTTAAGGCTTAGGCCTACTTATGACAGAAAGTAAAATGAGTTGAAAATAAAATCTATCATTTTGACAGAAAAGAAAACGTGAGTGAAAGCTGAAAAAGGTTTAACCTTCTTCTTTAATCATTGTTTTAACTATTTCTCACAGTTGTACAATTTGTTTTTAAACTTATAGTTCAAACTGCATCCCTCTCTCGCAACGGAAGCTGCCTCTGAATTTTAATACGTAGTTTAATACATAGTAAAAGTAATCTGGAATTGGCGATAGAAAGAAACTAAAAAAGAAGCCAAAGTATGCTGAAGTGAGAGGAAAAAACTTCACCTTTATATCCACAAAGCTAAAAAAGTAGAGGGGGAATCTCACAATTATTCACTAAAACTGTCCGGGGGGGGTGGGGGGGGATGTTTTTTTCCTCCTCTTTAGATGCGAGGATATGTGATCAGGTCGTAAAAAGCCGACACAGAACACCAACCAACAATATAATGTATACAACAACACGTAACAATAAAGGCTAAAATAAAAAGCCATTACAATTTTTTTTCGATTGCTAAGGAGCATTGGTCGAAACTGAAGCGACATGTTCAAAACTCTTAACACAGTCTGCATTTCCATCTTGCAGCTCAGCTCAACAGTTAATCTCATGCCCAAAAGTGTGTCTCACAACACACACAATCACTCTTAACAAACGGAACGGCAAAATACTAACAACAAAGAACATTACATCAAATACATCTTATATTTCAAGTTTGAATGATTTTTGTCAGGTAAATCAGTATTTTATATAGGATCTTTTGCACTTTAATGGTTCTAAATTATAGTATATGCTGTAATATATTGCAACAACACTGAATCAGGAATGCAGAGATTTATTCAAGAACATTTGTGCTTTTGCGTAAGTACTTCAGGACCATACAAAAAATAAAGATTACGTAAACAGAATAATGCAGAATCTCAGAATTCCAGGGGTAGAATACAAATTACAGTAAGAGATAAAACTAAACTCCTTCCTCTCCTGGCTGCTCTTCTCTCTCTACCAACTTTGCCCGCTGCTCTTTGATCCATACTTGCACAGGAAAAAGAATCAGAAGCCACTCCTTTTGTATATGCTGTTATGGCTACTCTTGCATTCAAAAAAGGTCAGAGTAGTTTCTGAGGAGGAGGTCCACGACTCACTAAATAATAAGCAATCGCGGAGATGTTTCCAGTTTCAACAAAAAGTTTTGAATTTATTTACATAAACAGAAATATTCTCCGGGTTGACTTCAGACAATGAGCAAATAAAAAACGTAATTTAGTGGTTGATAAACTGTTTCACTCCTCACTCCTTCAACACAAAAAACAGACAAAAGCACAAACCAGCTGTCCTCTCTCCCTAATCACAGGAGGAGGATGGCCTGACTAGGAGGAGGGACCTGAGCAGCAAAACGATCATAAATAATAGTTCATGTACAATATATATCCTGAATAGTCATCCTTATCATTAGCATTATTTTATACCATTACCATATACCATTTTCCAAATAATTAATACAAAGAATCAATAGGCTCCAACATCCCGGCCCCTAATTGTTGGCTTTAGCAAAACAATTACATAAATAAGATTCAAAAGGAGCCAAAATAGAACAATTACACAAGGGAAATTAATTATGCTCTTTAAATTCAAAGTCCATTCAGTTACTCGATGATGACTATCTGTCTTCTCAAAGTTCATAATCGTGTCAGAATATCTGAAACGGTCCATAGTGAAGGCTGGAAAATCACGGCCTCTCTCCATTTATCCTGCTGCCTCCATTAGAAGACAGAGCTTATCTATTGGTCGTTGAATCGCACTGCTTTTGGTTTTAACCAAAACACTTCTCACACAGCCCTTGGCATCTGGAAATGTCTTTACAACACGGCCCATAATCCATGAGTTCCTTGGTGCTGTGTTATCAACAATGATGACCAGATCTCCAGGACTCAAGTTCCTTTTTATGCTCTTCCACTTACTTCTTTCTTGCATGAGAGGAAGATACTCTTTTGTCCACCATCTCCAGAAGAGATCTGTAAGGTACTGTGCTTGTCTCCACCTCTTCCTTGAATAATGATCTCCTGGTGGCATAGTTGTTTCGCTTTCAGTTGGAGCAAATGGTTTGGGGTTGGTGGTTCCAAATCATTGGGTTCACTTGACACTGTAGTTATCGGTCGGTCATTCAGGATGGCTTCTACCTCACACAGTGCTGTTGATAGAGTTTCATCGTCCAGCGTTTGTTGTTTTAGAACAGATGTGAGGATCTTTTTGACTAGTCTGATCAGTCTTTCCCAGACTCCGCCGTGGTGGGCTCACAAAGGAGGGTTAAGTCCATTTTACTCCCTCTGTTAAAAGGGTGTTTTGAATCTTCTGATGATTCAGCTCTTTCAAAGCTTCTTGTAGTTCCCTTTGGGCCCCGACAAAGTTTGTCCCACAGTCCGTCCTGATACTTATAACTGCTCCTCTCCTGCAGATGAATCTGCGTACAGCATTTATGCATGAGTCTGTGGTTAGGAAGTTTGCCATCTCCAGGTGGATAGCTGACTCACCAGGCAGTGTGTCTGACTCCTTCTTAGCTGACTTAGCAATTTAAGTAGTTTTTTCACCTTCAATATCCAGGCTACAGACCTCTGAAGTCGGTTCCATGATGAGTGATACTTGATTAATGTGCATATCGGATGTTGGTTTTCAATCCTCACAGTTAACTGTGATCTCCTTTTCCACACTGTTAACTGTGACCTCCTTTTTCACCTCAGGGTCATTTGCTGATATCTCTCCTAGACCTTGTGTGATCTTTGGCCATGTCTTTTTTTCCTCTGACCAGGTATTCAGGACCTCTCAGCCATCTTGATCTTAAGAAAGATTCCACGTGCAATCCTCGTGATGCGTCGTCAGCTGGATTGTCTCTTGAATTTATGTATCTCCACTGGCTTGTGTGAGAGAGATCATGGATCATTGCAACTCTGTTGGATACAAATGTATGAAATCTCTTTGTTTGATTGTGAATATACTTCAATACAGGTGTACTATCTGTCCAGAAAGTTGAATCTGTGAGTGGTAAATGCAGCTCCTTCCTCAGCATCCGATCCACTTTTACAGCCAATGTTGCTGCAGTGAGTTCAAGCCTGGGTATGGTGATCTGCTTGAGAGGTGAGAGTCTGGCTTTTCCAAATATAAAGGAGATATGGATTTTGCCTTGGTGATTTGTTAGTCTAAGGTAGCTTACTGTACCATAACCTGACTCACTTGCATCGCAGAAGTGATGCAGCTCAGCGGTCGCCACTGGGTCGTAGTTCTCAGGCTTTATACATCTTGCTGCTTGAAACCCACGTAACTGAATTAATTCCCCGATCCATCTCTGCCAGGGCATTGCAAATTCCTGTGGAATAACTTGATCCCATCCATACCTGGATTTGCAGAGCTCTTGCAGTAGTTGTTTGGCTTTCAGGATGAAAGGAGAGAGAAAACCTAATGGGTCATAAACTGAACTTACTGTGGAGAGTATACCTCTTCTGGTTGCAGGCCGGCTGTTGACAGTTACTTTAAAGCTGAAGGTGTCACTGTGGGTGTTCCAGTGGATTCCAAGTGCAGGCTCGACTGTGATTTGTTCTTTCAGCTTTTCTTTACCCAGGTCCAGTTCCTTGACTGCCTTTGCTCTGTGATGCTCAGGAATGCTTGCTAACACCTCACAGTTATTGCTGACCCATTTTGTCAATGTGAAACCTCACTGATCGCAGGCTTTAGTGAGATCTTTGACAAGCTTTATGGCTCGGTCTGCTGTTGCCACAGATCGGAGGCAATCGCCCACATAAGTTAGTTTTGATGGTTTTCATAACTTCATCAGAGTAATGCTTCTGGTTGTCATCAGCAGTTTGACGCAGGGCAAAATTAGCAATGCTCGGGGATGATACAGCGCCAAAGAGGTGAACTTTCATCCTGTAAACATCAAGCGGTTTGCTGATATCACCCTCTGGCCACCACAAAAACCTCAGAAAGTCTCTGTCCTTTTCATCAACATGTACTTGATAAAACATTGCCTCAATGTCTGCCATAACTGCAGTTTGTTCTTGGCGAAACCTTAATAGCACTCCGATGAGGGCGTTTGTTAAGTCTGGACCTTGGAGGAGCTCCTTATTCAGAGACGTTCCTTGAAATGAGGATGTACAGTCAAACACCACCCTCGGTTTGAGTTTTCGCTTGTGGTAGATGCCATCATGTGGGATATACCAGACCCGTCCATCCCCTCTGCGAAGCTGCTGAGGTGGAACCTTCTCTCCATAACCCTTTTTGAGAATGTCCTCCATGAAGGAGGTGTATTCCTCGGCATACGTCTTATCCTTCTTAAATTTTTTCATAAGGTGCAGTGTGCGTTCCTTTACCGTATCATAGTTATCAGGCATGACCTTGTCTTTATCCCTGAAAGGCAGTGGTAAATGACAGTGGCCATCTTTAAGGAATGCTGAGCTGGAATCAATCTCCATAAAACGTTTATCCTCAACTGACATCTCAATTTTCTCCTCATACATGTTCTCAGAGAAATCCTGGTTATATTGTCTGATGAGTAGATCCTTCAACTCAACAACAGAGATTCTGTTACTTGACACTGCAATGGGCCCAGCACGTTCTGCAGGACTATTAACACTGAGTGGTCCAGTTACCACCCATCCCAGTAAGGTTTGGACTGCATATGGTCCATTATCATGACTGTTTATTATTTTCCATGGCTCCATTGCTCGAGGAACATCAGTCCCAATGAGGAGTTCAATGTCTGCCTCAATTTCCTTTAACTGAGATAAGGCCACCTCTCCAAATCAGCTTCTGTGATTATGTTTTCCTTTGAGACAGGGATTTTGTTCTGCGTGTAAACTTTCGGCAGGTCCAGATATGTGCAGCCCTCCAAGTCTCCCACCTCCAGTCCTCTGACCTCATAGGTCCCTGCAGGGTTTTCCTGTCCCATTGTTCGCAAAAGTATCTCTGTTTTGCGTCCTTTCGCATTCAACAGGTTCATTAGATTTTCTGTGCAAAATGTTGCTGTGCTGCCTGGATCGAGGAAGGCATAGGTCTGAATATACCTGCTCCCTTTTGCCACCTTAACTCTGACTGGAACAATCGCAAGTGCACAGTCTCTCCCGGCCCCAGTTCCATCACCTGCTGAAACGAGCACTGCTTATGGGGTTATCTTCTGTCTCAGCAGTGGCTTTTGGTTGATTTTCCTGTTTTGGGCCTTTTGCACTTTGAATATGAAGTACAGTAGGATGTTTCATTTGACAAACTTGACACATTAATCTTCTTTTTTGCTTAGATGACCTTTTAGTAGGCAACCAAAGCAGTATCCATGGCTTCTTAAGAATTCAACCTTGTTGTCATGTGACTGTGTTTTGAATTGTGGGCGGTCGATCAGAGTGCGTTTTACAGCGCATCCTGCTTTCTCTGTATTCACTGCTACTGAAGTAGCGAAGCTGCTGTTTTTGCCTCTTATTAATTTTGGTTCATTTTTACTTCTTGGGATAGACTTTTTTGTTGTCATTTGGTCTTGAATGTCCCCGAACAACGGATCCAAAAGCATCTTAGAATGTTTTTCCACAAAATCCACAAGGTGCTGAAATCTGATTCTCCTGCCAGTTCTCTGTTGTGTCTCATAGGCTGTGGTTCGCCACCTTTCCCGGAGTTTGTAGGGTAGTTTGGATGCTATTCGCCTTAGGTTTGATGGGATCTCGAGTTCCTCTAAATACTGTAAATCTTGCATTACATTACAACATGCTCTCAAATACATTGCATATGCATGCAGCGTTTTCCCATCCTCGGCTTTAATCGCTGTCCAGTTCAAGGCTTTTTCCAGGTAAGCTCCAGAAACTTTCATTTCATTCCCAAAGTGCTCTTTTAAGAGGTGTCTTGCTTCACTATAGCCCCTGCTCCCATCCATGTGCAAGTCTCTTGGTAAACCAGAGATAAACTGCTCAAGATAGTAGAGTCTGTCCTGATTATTTTTAGTCTTGTCTTCAATCCAAGTGTTCAAATGCATGGATAAAAGACTGATATGCCAATGGGTTACCATCAAACACAGAAATCTCTCTTGCAGGTAACAGACAGGTTTTGCTGTGAGACAATGAGTTCTGCTAAGTCATTTGTCTTTGTCTTTGAATAACCACATCCAAGTTATCATGAGCAGCATTAGTTATGGTGTGATTATGATTTGCAGTTTCGTTTTTATGTTTTTCAGTTAAATTCTTGTTTTGAGGTTTATTTTCTGGTGTGTTGGTACCCCTTGTAGGTGGAGGTCTGTGGAGACTTAAGATGGTTTGGTGAAGTGGAGTTTTGGGTATTGCACCTAACTGTGCAAATTCTACATTGCTCTCCATTGTTTCTGGTTCATGGTGAGAGTCATAATACTCCTTCATGCCATCACCCAGAGCTTCCTGATCCACCTCATCACTTTGAAGGATTTTTATTTTAGCAGTTGATGCTGCGAGGTCTGCTTCCAGCTCCATTTGCTCCATCTTTGATTTCAGTTTTGTTTCCTCCAGTTGCAAAGTGTGTTTTTCTTTCAATGCAGCAGCTCGAGCCATCACAGCAGCTTGTTCCGCTTTGGCCTTTTTTAACTCTGAGGAGACTGAGGAAGATCTGGAGGTTGATGATCCAGTGGAAGTGGAAGACTTTGATTTGTGTGACACATTTGATATGCTGTCCAGTGGTCCAACTTTTGATTGTGCAATTTCTCTTTTCCATGTTTCAACATCTTTCATGAAGTAATTCAGGTTAGTTATTCTGGGTTCATACCAGTCATAATAATCATTTTCCTTTTCCTCCTCTGATAAGAGCTCTTGCACAGATTTGTGAGCATTTTTAAATTCATCCACAGCTCCTTTAAACGCTTCAAATGTGTCATTGACTTTATCAACATTTCCAACGTCAGTCATCAAAGCCTTTATTTCATTTGTCCTCCTCGTGCATGCTCCCAATCTGCCTCTGCGCGAAGCAATGCGCGATTTCAACATGTCCTCAGACTCAGTTGCGGTCTCAGGTGTGTCAGACATCATCACAAATAACCACACAAATTCCTTTAATTTCCGTTAAGTTCATTCTTAAACATCATTCCAACGTCCCCGTTTTATTGCAATCCACATCCACAATCCACAACTTTGCCTTCCATAGTGTTCGATTGTTTCTTTGTAGCGCAACGGCGCATTCGTTCACAGAGTCGATCAGCTGATTTTAGTCACGGCCCGCCGGCTGCTTTCTTCATCTGTCGGCGAGTGATCCGCCGACTTTCCACTTTCCTTCCTTGCATTCAAAAAAGGTAAAAAAAACCCTAGTTTCTGAGGAGGAGGTCCACGACTCACTTAATAATAAGCACTCGCGGAGATGTTTCCAGTTTCAACAAAAAGTTTTGAATTTATTTACATAAACAGAAATATTCTCCGGGTTGACTTCAGACAATGAGCAAATAAAAAACGTAATTTAGTGGTTGATAAACTGTTTCACTCCTCACTCCTTCAACACAAAAAACAGACAAAAGCACAAACCAGCTGTCCTCTTTCCCTAATCACAGGAGGAGGATGGCCTGACTAGGAGGAGGGACCTGAGCAGCAAAACGATCATAAATAATAGTTCATGTACAATATATATCCTGAATAGTCATCCTTATCATTAGCATTATTTTATACCATTACCATATACCATTTTCCAAATAATAAATACAAAGAATCAATAGGCTCCAACATATGCTTTCTAATGAGGCCAAACGCAGTGAGACAGTTAAGCCCACATGCATTTCTGTTTTGCAGACTGTGTTAAGAGTTTTGAACATGTCGCTTCAGTTTCGACCAATGCATCTTAGCAATCGAAAAAAACTAACAGTTTTTGTTTTCAGCAGGACGACATTTGCGCATGGAGAAGATGAGCGCCGCGCTCTTCTCAAGTCCTCCGCAGCCTATTCTACACAGCAGCTGTCTTGCCTTTAAGTGGTCTCGCTGGTCTGAAAAACACAAATAGCTGTGGCCGCGGGTTTTTTTTATATATCACAGAACATTGTGCCCTATGCATCTATTGTGTATGCGGATAACTGCACTAGTGGGAACATTTAATTGTATAGTTAGTTAATGTTTTTATCTGAAGCTTTTAGGCAACATTATCACCCCTAAAAATACTATAGGCCTATATATTGGTGAGAAATAAACGAGGAGGAAAAATGACACGTAAACTTTTCTAAACGGTTATGATTTATTATCCGCGTACCCGTTTACACGTGTAGATGTTGACACCCCTATAAACCACAATAATTTAATCTTGATCTCCACCTCTGACAGTGGGGAAATGTCTTAGCAAGCACCTTACACAGTCTCGCATAATAAAATACCAAAGCTAATCACAATGGCATCCCGGCATCCCGTCATCCCTACCTGCATAGGCAGCCAAATCTAACTACTAAAAGGTACCTTGTTCCAATTCCTTGGCTTTATTAATATTAGATCACTGTCAACCAAAGCCTTACTGATTAATGATTTGATTACTGATCATAAGCTGGACATGATTGGCTTATGTGAAACATGGCTGAAATCTAATACTTTTCTGCCATTAAATGAAGCCTCCCCTCCTGATTATAACTATGCCCATGTTGCTCGGGCCTCTAAACAGGGAGGAGGCGTTGCTCTAATCTACATCTATCTATTTTCAGTTTAAGCTCCAACCAGGAAATTAAATTTACTTCTTTTGAGGCCCTGGTGTTAAAACCATCTCCATCAAGTAGTAACAGGCTTTCCCCTGGTGGTAATCTACAGACCTCCAGGGCCTTATTCCCAGTTCCTAGAAGAATTCGGTGAATTTATTGCAGATCTTGTAACTAGTTCAGATAAGATCCTAATTATTGGGGATTTCAATATCCACTTAAATAAGCCTTCTGACTCTCCTAGTCAGTACTTCTCAAATGGTGGGGGGCGCGGTGAGGTGTCGGGGGGGCGTGAGAGGCAGGTCAGGACTTTCATTTCATTTTCATTTTCCACTGTCATTATTAGTAGCCCCATTCACACTGCTGTTTGCATGCGGGGATCCTGCGCCAATTCTCCCCATCTGCCTCTGTGTGAAAGTTTCAGATGCGGCGAGGGGTGAAATTTCCCTCTGCCTCTGATGCTCCTACGGAGGTATCAGAGGCACAGTATTGGCGAACCGAACCAGTGTGAGCAGATAAGCCGACGGTGGGGAGCGGGGGGTTGTCGATCTGATGGTGTTCACTGTGTGATAACTAAACAGGTCCGACACTCAATAAAATATAGAGAAATGTCCCACAAAGCAATGTTACAGGACCAAACAACAGTAACGTGGTAACTGGTCGTGTCTTTGGCAACTTATGAGGAAAAAAATACAGCAATTATATGTGGAAAAGTGTCTGTCAGCCTGTCGGTCCAACCGACTCTTCGTCACATTTCTGCCCGAAAAACGGCGTCTGTCCCCGGCAAAAAACTTTAACTCGGCAAGTGTTTGTCGCGGTGAAAAACATCACTGCTAAGTCAGCCCTACTGACCGAGACTTCAGTGATCTTTCCTCCATAAAACAGCCTCCCTCCCTGCGAGTGACAGACGGCGTCCCGTTTACTGATGGTGATTATGTAATTAAGAGAAAAATGTAACTTTGTCATTTTCCAGGATGTTTGGTGGGTCAGGATCCCACATTAACTGCATCCATATGATGATAAGTGTGTACATGTTTAGATTTGTCAGTGCGTAGTAAAATAACGTTTAAAAAAAAGCAATATTGTTGCAAATGTTGCACAAAAAAAATTAAGTCCTTTTTGAAAAGGAATAAGCTGATGAAGCTGACAAGTGACCAATGTTTACAGTTTAAAGTTTTGAATGTTAATGTGTTAAGTCTATAAAAATGCACATCCCAGTGAATCATTTGCGCTTTTTTCTCTGTTTTGAGAATCACAGTCTTGTTTAAATGTTACAAATTGAGTTAATAAACTAAACTTGGAAATTGTTTGAAGTTGTTGCAGATGTTAACAGATGAGATGAGATGCAGATGTTTTTAATCTATTTTGATAATCAGGTGATTGTATGCAGAATGCTGGTGCCAGCAACTCATACAGTGGTTTATACAGATAAATGAATAATTATTATCAGGTTCTCAATAATATTTCAATTCAGGGGGGGTGTGAAAAAATTTCTGTCCTCTAGGGGGGGCATGACAGAAAATAGTTGAGAACCACTGCTCTAAGTAAAGCTTTTTTGGGTCTGCTCGATATGTCTAGCTTTACTCAGCTCGTTCATGAACCTACTCATTCCAGTGGTAACACTCTGGATTTGATTCTTTCCCATGGATTAGATGCGTCAGCCCTGAATGTTGCTTCCGTCTCCTCTGCTGTGTCGGACCACTCTCTTATTACATTTGAAGCGTCATTAGCCTGTCCCTGTATCAATGACACAAATGTTTCCACCTCTCGTCATATCAGCCCGGCAATCATAGCGACACTCTGTGATAAATTGGCTGGGGTCCTGGCCCCTTTTGCGATTGCGACAAAGCCTGTGGAAAAATTCACCAATTAAGTTAACTCGGTAATCGTTTCTCTCCTCGATTCTGTGGCACCGGTCTCTACCAAGACGAGACGACCAAAGAAATCTTCTCCCTGGTTTACTAATGAAACCCGAGATCTCAAACAGGCCTGCAGGAAAATGGAACGTGCATGGCGAAAATCTAAATTAGTCGTTTTTCATCTTGCATGCTGTCATAGTGTACTTAATTACAAGCGTGCTCTTAATGCCACTAGAACAGCATATTTATCTGGCCTAATAAACAATAATAAACACAATCCTAGATTTCTCTTTGACACTGTGGCTAAACTTAATCAAAAAACCACAGTCTGTGAGCTGTACATCCTTTAATGCAAATGATTTCTTAGATTTCTTTTGCAATAAAATTGATGATATTAGAGCCAAAATTAATTCATCATCTCTGGCTTCCTCGTCAAAGTTGATTATAAAACAGCCTTCTGCCGATTCTCAGTTAGCCCCGGCTCTAAACAATTTTGAAGATATCTCCCCTGAGATATTGTCTAAAATTGTCTCATCCTCAAAGCCAACTACCTGCATCCTGGACACCCTTCTGGCAAAACTGTTTAAGGATCTATGGCCAGCACTGGGACCTACAATGTTAAATATTGTTAACTTATCGCTCATGACAGGTGTTGTCCCTGCTAGTTTTAAGTCTGCTGTGGTTAAGCCTCTACTTAAGAAACCCCACCTTGACCCAGGATCTCTAAATAATTATAGGCCAGTATCCAACCTTCCCTTCTTCTCCAAAATCTTAGAAAGAGTTGTGTCCCAGCAACTTTCAGGCTACCTAACTAATAACAATCTCCTGGAACCTTTTCAATCAGCTTTCAGAGCCTGTCACTCCACCGAAACTGCCCTTACTAAAGTGGTAAAGGACATCTTACTTACTTAATTTAGATTTAGACTCTACCTCAGTGCTTCTGTTACTAGATCTCAGTGCTGCATTTGACACCACAGGTCACGGCATATTGTTATATTGTATATATAAAAGTACTACATCGATATTTACTGATGTGAAGTATGGTGTTCCATACTCGGAGTTTGGGAATACAGAGTTAGGGAATACATTTCCACTATGTGGAACTATGTGGACGACACTCAGCTGTATGTGCCCATCAAAGCTGATGATAAATCTCAAATCGCCAAATTGGAGACCTGCCTGTGTGCCGTGAAGAGCTGGATGTCAGAAAATTTCCTGCTCCTAAATTCGGATAAAACTGAGATGCTGGTCATTGCTCCCCCTCGACAGAGACACCCCTTTGAGAAATAACACAACTGTCGAGAGTTACTGTCACGTGATCAAAGTTCAACTGTTAAGAATTTAGGTGTTACTTTTGACTCTAGCCTCTCTTTCCATCAGCACATAAAAGAAATTACCAAGATCGCTTTTTACCACCTGCGCAATATGGCCAAAATTAGGTCCTTCCTGTCCACGGCCTTTGTTTCGTCTAGGCTGGATTACTGCAATGCCTTATTTTCGGGTCTTCAACATGGGAGCACTAAAGGTCTTCAGATGGTTCAAAATGCTGCAGCTAGAGTCTTAACATGTACAAGAAAATTTGATCATATTACACCAATCTTAGCCTCACTGCACTGGCTCCCAATACATATGAGATCAGACTTTAAGGTGCTGCTGATGACATACAAAACTGTACACAGCCTTGCCCCGTCGTACATGTCAGATCTTATTATACTGTATTCTCCAACTCGTGCACTACGCTCTCAAAATTCAGGGCTCCTGATGGTTCCCAGGGTTAAGAAGAAGTCAGCTGGCTGCAGGGCTTTCTCCTATCAGGCCCCCTTCCTCTGGAATAAACTCCCAGCTGATATTAGACAATCTGGCTCTATTGACGCCTTTAAATCTAAACTCAAAACTCACTTTTTCTGACTTGGCCTTTAATTAGTCCTTGACATCGACTGCTAGCTTCTTCGGTGGGTCAACTCAGTCTCAGTGAGTAAGCTATAGTATTAGACGCCACATTGTCCTGCCGACGAGTAATAATCTGCTTATTCTGATTAACATTGCATTTCTATAACCTTGTTTTTCTTTCTGTTCCCACAAGGTGCAAGCTGTGTCACTTTCTCCCCCTCTTTCTCCTCCTACTCTCTTTTCATTCAGGCTCCCTTCTGATGAACTCAGGCCCCAGAGACCATCTACCTCTCCTGGCTCCTACAGCCCCACATACTGTCAGATCTGGATTGTCACACCCGGGCTCCGTTGGATCGTTCCTCTCCTTGTTTCGCTATCTCCTTATAACTGTATTCCTGTAAATTTTGAGGCCTCCTCATTCTGATCTCTCTCTCTACTACTAATTATCCTGTGTGGCCTGCCCTCTTCCAGGTCACCACGGTGGACAGGAGGTCGTGTGGCTCGGGCACCCCCTGACGATGCCTTGTCCTGCTCAGTCGTCTCCTGGATCCACATACTTTACATATATAATTTTTATCAGATTTTCTGTCAATGCAACCTGTAAACTGTGATTGCTGTTCTTTCTGTACATGCGACATCTATTGCATGACTGTCCGTCCTGGAAGAGAGATCCCTCCTCTGTGGCTCTCCCTGAGGTTTCTTCCGTCGTCTTTTTTTTCTGGTTAAAAGGGTCTTTTTTTTTTTTTTTTCCCCATCAAGATGGCAAGTTTTTCCTCACTCGAATCGAGGGTCTAAGGACAGAGGATGTCGTTCACTTTACAGACTGTAAAGCCCATTGAGGCAATGTGATAACTTGGAACAAAACTTAATAGAATATGAACAGGTTATAGATCCGGAACATAATCTTTTTAAAAACAAACACCAGTTGCTGTTGTTATACAGAAAACAGTTTAACAATATTACTGTTGAACATGGGATAAATATTATTCATTTTAACAGTAGAATTTATATGCAAACTTCCAAAGTATAAAAGAATATCTAATGCAGTTCAAAAAGCCTTTTAACATTATAGCCATCTTAGAAACATGGCTTGACGAAGAGAGAGGTACAGATTTTGTTTTGCAGGGATAGGAACTTAATTGCATTAATAGAGGGAGCAAAACTGGAGGAGACGTGGCTCTATTTGTTGACAAAGGCCTCACAAGGTTGTGGACAATATGTCAGTAATCATGGATGATGTAATGGAGTGTGTTACTATTGAAATATGTATTGGAAAAAAAGAAAAATGTCATTGTCAGTTGTGTGTATAGGAAACCTGGTTCAAACATTGAAATCTTTATAGAAAATATGGAAAGGGTATTCGCTAAAGAAAAGCAAAAAAGTCAATTATGTCTGTGGGGATTTTAACATAGCCTTGTTGAATCCCAACAACCATAAAATGACGGATGCATTTGTGGAAGCAATGTATAGTATGAGTTTATTTCCAACGATTACAAAACCAACCAGAATAACATCTCACTCTGATTGACAATATTTTTACAAACAATATGGAGAGTAGTACTGTTAGTGCATTATTATTTAATGACATTAGTGATCACCTGCCTGTCTTTGCGATTCATGAATGTAACTACAATAGGAACTGGGGGTGTAATGAAGTTAAATACAGGAGAGTAAGATCTGAGGAAACTATAGCTGCATTTAGGAATGATTTAATTAATTATGATTGGAAAGTTTGTGAAGACACTGATAGTTATTTTTAGACATATTCAAAAATGAGTATGACAAAAGCTGTCATATGTATATATATATGCAAACAATGTAACAAGAATAAGTATTCTGAAAACCCCTGGATGACTAAGGGACTGCAAAATGCCTGTAAGAAAAAGAATACTCTGTATAGGCACTTCATAAAATATAGAACAAAAGAGGCGGAGATTAAATATAAGAAATACAAAAAGGCATTAACTAATATTATGAGAGTATGTAAGAAGGGTTATTATAATAAAATATTAGAGAATAATAAAAACAATGTAAAAAGTATATGGAATATATTAAAGGTATAGTTGGTAATCCTGTTCAGAAACACTTTTTGTTATACTGGGTGAAATGGCCTTTCCATCCTGAGAGTAGTCCATACATAATGTGTTCAGAAAAATAAACAAAATAAATCATACCTCTGTGGCAGCTGCAGGCCTGTAAAATCTCTGACCAATCCCTCCCTCTCAGTCAGAGTTTAAAGAACCGTTGCCGGATATATTCAACACAGTCCACATGAGCTGTGTCCAAATTCAGGGGCAGCATCCTTCAAAGTGCGGATTTGAAGGCCAATCACAACGCTGCGCGAAGGATGTCCAAATTCGAAGGCTCCTCCAAATGCAGCCCACAAATGCAGCCTGCTTCTCCCGCTTTTTGGAGGACGGACCGCTACTATCCTTCGCGGCCTCCCATATCCCAAGATCCTTTGTGCGCCGCTGCTCAGTCACGAAAAAGAAGAGGGAAAACTGAACAATGGCGACATCAAGTGGCGCGGACTTGACATTTAAATGTAAGTTCTGGGTTTATACTCGGTTTTTACTCATTTGATCATCCATTGCCAGATATGTTAAACTTCAGCGGACTTTCAGTTAAAATACGTGACCCTGGTAATGCATTAGCATACGGCATAAATTAGCATTATGCCGTTGGAAGTAAAGCTATAAAAGCCTTCGCTTTCAAAATGTTAGACGTTCAGAAAACCATAAAATCCATTCAGTCAAAACTCTTTCGCGGGCCTGGGCGGCATCAATCATGACATAACCGTAAGGGCGGGAACATCTGGTGACGCAAACCAGGAAATACGCCGAAGGCTGGACCGTCCAATTTAACTATGGTTGACGCAACCGTCAAAGGACTCTCCGAAGGACCCGGCCTTCGAAGGATGCGGCCCCTGAATTTGGACACAGCTATGGAGTTAGCAGGAGATCCACACTCCAGTTCAGAAGGTGGCGGTAATGCACACCTAAAGTTGTTTGCCAACAGCCATAAAACAGCAGCAGAAGAAGAAGCGGCAGAGTTACCAAGAGAGAACAATGGCAGAGAAAATGCAGCCAAAAGTAGCACTTCCAGAAGTGATGCAGAGGTTGCTGTCTTTCTGTTGGACAGGTAATTAGTTGTTTTGCTTCGGGGATTTGTTATTTTCATGAAATATGTAACGTTAGCCAAATTAGCTACTTTTGTGGCTTGTCTTAGCCCAATGCTAATGGCTCTCCTCTGCCCTGCTGATGGACTGGACAACTATTCCCTTAAATAATATAATTAGAAAAAGACAAACCAAACCAGATTACCCTGAATTGTTTACGGACAATGGCATAACAATTACTGATAGGAATGAAGTGGTTGACAAATTTAACAGTTTTTTTGTTAATGGATGGGTCCTAATCTGGCCAAAGAAATAAATCCGAGAAGAAATGTGTTGAGGAAAAATGTGTGGAGAGAAATCCAAATTCAGTCATATTGGGAACTGAAAAGTAAGGAAATTATTGATATTGTAAATAAGTGTATAAGTAAAACGTCAAAAGATTAGAATGATATCGATATGAGTCTTCTAAAGAAAATAATAAATGGAATTGTGGGTCTGTTAACACATATATGTAATTTATCATTCATAACGGGAACATTTCCAGATAAAATTAAAGTTGCTAAAGTAATTGTATAAAGATGGTGATAAACACCTTTTCACCAACTATAGACCTGTATCCTTGCTTTCTCAGTTCTCAAAAATTATTGAAAAACTTTTTGTTACAAGACTGGATAATTTCATTAAAAAAAATAATATATTCATGGACAGTCAGTATGGGTTCAGATCAGGCAGATTAACTTCTATATATTTGTTGACCTAAAAAAAGCATTCGACACAATTGATCATGGGATGCTACTTAAAAAACTGGAGAGGTATGGCATCAGAGGGGTTGCATTGGATTGGATAAAGAGTTACATTAAAAACAGGCTTCAATTTGTGCAGATGGGTCTTCACAAGTCAAAGAACCTGAACATTACCTGTGGTGTCCCACAGGGGTCAGTCTTGGGGCCGAAGCTAGTTATTTTGTACATTAATGACATTTGTAGAGTTTCAAATGTACTGAAGTTTGTTGTCTTTGCGGATGACGCAAATATTTTTTGTTCTGGGGAAGACTTGCAGCAGCTCTTGGAAGTGGTCACGGAAGAAATGTATAAATTAAAAAGTTGGTTTGATATAAATAAATTATCATTGAACCCAGGGCCGCCCCTGGCAAAATTGGGGCCCTAAGCAGAATTTTATTTTGAGGCCCCCCCCCCCTTTACAAAATGACTGTATCACGGAATGCCATTTAGGTTTACAACCTTTTATAAGTAGGAACAAATCAAATGAACAGCCTCTTTCAACAATGGAACAGGCCTTTTACAGATGCAGGCTGCTTCAGTAGACATGGTGCCTGATGGCCCTTGTGACATACTGGGTGCTGGCTCCGTGTCACCCTTAGTAACAAACTTCAGCATTGACCCTGTTATGACAAGAAATCCACCATACAAGCAGATTATTAATTTTTGTTTTGGTCTTAATGGTAAATTACACAATGAAATTAATGTAAATACTAGCCTCACAAAGATTAAAATGCAATTAATGCAAATACGACTACAGCTAATAATATTCATTATGATTTGATTTGATGATATTTCTATATCTAAATATTTTTAAATACTTATTTTTACATTTAGTGCTTAGGTTCTATATTCCTACACTGCTGTTTGCTGCTGTAACGCTTTACATTTCTCCATTGTGGGTCAAGGATTATCTTAATTTTTCTTATCTAATCTTATATGACTGTTATAAATTAAATTCACCAAGAGATGGCGACATTTTACCTCCATAAAAATAGCCCAAAACTTCTATTGATAGCATAGATTGATAGGCTATAAACCTGAGCCAACATACGACCACCAACTGGTCAATTAACCGCTCCTTTTTCAACAGAGCTGAATGTATATGCAGTTAACAAGACATTCAATAAATGATAATCAGGGCCGCTGGAAAATTTCATCTCCAGTCCACATCTAGACAGAATTATCCTCTCTTCTGTCTCATGATTAGCATGCTAGCAGCTGGGGTGTTTATGCCACAAAGTTTTCTTTTTTATTTCAACAACATACCCACCTTCAAGTGAAGCACGAGCCTCCTCTTGTTTAGACTTTGTCTTTCTTTTGCTTGCTCCCGATTCATATTGCCGTTGGGAGGCCATCTCTCCACCTGCATCCAACTGCCTGTCGGCGCATCTGACCGCTGATTGGTCAGATGCTGCGTGCTGTCAATCATTGCGGCAACGTGTGCGGCGTCAGATTACTCGTCTCTTTTTTTTTCTCTCCTGCCTTTGGCTGACTTGGTGCTCTAAGCGTGCCTCACGGCAGCGATGCGCATCCTTTGCGCATTTGCGGAGAATGCGTCCCCTTGTGCAAAATGGGGCCCCCCACGGATCGTGGGGCCCTACGCACAGCGCGTGTTCTGCGTCTAAGGAGGGGCAGCGCTGATTGAACCTGAACAAAACTAAATTTATAAATTTTGGACATCGTAAAATGAATGAAGATGTTCACGTAGAAATGAATAATGTTGCAATAGAAAGAGTTTATGAAAACAAATTTTGGAGTGTTTTAATTTTTAATTTATTAATTTAGTTTTGCTGGAAGGCCCACATTAAGTATCTGTGTACTAAGATGGCAAAGAGCATTGGAGTGCTGAGTACATGTAGATATATCTTGAATCAAGCAACACTACACTTTCTGTACTGTGCACTCATTACAATATCTTTTTTTTTTTTTTTTTTATTATATCTTTATTTGGAATGGACATAAATACACCAGCATATCAACATTGGTAAGAGTGAAAACAAGTGTCCTTCCGGTTTTGTTTGTTTGAGTCCAGGAAAAACGCATCACCAGCCGTCCAGGCATGCGAGTCCAAAAAAGGTATAGTCATGGGTCGTGGATTAAATTACGTTCGGCCTTTGTAGTACCCACTTTCCTCTAATAACTTAAATTACACAGCAATTGTAATGGAATAATATCAGTGGATACAGGTTATCCTCTTAAAAGACAGTACTGATAATTTGCGTGAGGTACACAAAGCCAGATGAGATTTACATGCTCACTCAGAGAGAACTCTGGTACAACTTACTTGTAGATCTCATCTCTCATCTCACAGTTTAAATGGAACTATGTACAGGAACCAGGGTGGTCGCCCGCTGCTGCTGTCATAGAAATAATTAACAATAACCAGTCAGAAATTAAGTAAGTAATCTAGGAAGTAATATTACCAGTGAGATCAAATGAAATCTGCTCTCGTGGGGGTTATGAATGAAATCCAGTTGTTCCAGATTTGGTAAAATTTGTCCTTTTGGATTCTTAATTGATAGCTCAATTTTTCCATCCTAAATATCTCTAGGGTAATTCCAATCCAATCATCCAGGGTAGGCTGAATCGGGCTTAACCATCTCCTTGTAATTGTTTTCTTACTAGCCACCAAAAGTAATTGCAGCAGCTTTATCTCGGTCCTGCATTTCAAAAAAGAGACAAGACCCAGGTACAGAACATCAAAAACCAGAGGTATTTGAGTGTTAAAAAACGTGCTTAAGGAAGCCTGGATACCCCTCCAGAAATCATTTAACTTGGGACAATCCCAGAAGATATGATAGTGGTTAGCAACAGTTGAACCACATTGTCTCCAGCATGCCATATGTGTGGAAAAATTCTGATTCACGTTCTGTAAGGTCGGTCAATTTACATTCATAAGCAATATATGATCGTAATTGCAGGTATCTATGAAATTTGTTTCGTGCCAAGCCGTGATTATCCCGCAAGGTCTCAAAGCTGTGCACAGGCTTTCTTCGAGTAAGTGAAAGGAGTGTTGTGAGACCATACAATGTCCATGATTTAAAACTAGAGTTGTGCCTATTGGGAATAAAATCTGAGTCATAGGCAAACCATCTGAAAATTCTCAACATTCTATGCATCTCACAAATATTAATTACCTTCTGCCAGACTCTGAGTGTGTGGGATACCCAGGGGTTCGCCGACTTTTCCAAATGAGACGTTAGACCTTATCCGCTATTACACATATTACCATATCTGATCTATTGTGTTGAAATCTGGGGTAATACTTACAAGAGTACCTTAAAAAGGATATGCACATTGCAAAAAAGAGCAGTAAGGATAATAAATCATGCTGGGTATCTTGATCATACGAATCCTCTATTTTTTAAATTACAGACTTTGAAATTTATGGACTTAGTGAAAGTTAGAACAGCAATAATAATGTTTAAAGCAAGAAATAATGCACTGCCTGAAAACATTTAAAAAAATGTTTCAAGATAGAGAAGGTAAATATCATCTAAGAGGAAAATTAAATTTTAAAAAACCTTGTGTACGTACTGCTTTTAAAAGCATGTGCATATCAGTCTATGGGGTAACATTGTGGAATGGTCTTGAAGAAGAAATCAAAGTACTAGCTCTATACAGTTTAAAAACAGATACAAGAAAGCAATTCTTGACAAATAGAATAAAAAAATAAGACCTCAAAACTATCTATTTTCTGGATGTAATTATTCTATTACATTTCTGTTCCTTATACGAAGCAATATGTATAATATAAATATAACTAATTGCAATCACGGCTGGGCTATGGAATACAGCACTTCACTTTGGTGGTATATGGGGAGTGACTGGGGAATTAACTTTTTCAAGTTTAGGATATTGTAGGAGGCTAGTTTAAGTATGCCTTGATTTTTTGTTAATTGTTTTGTTGTATTTATCATTTTGTCATTACTTTGTATTTTACTTTTATATATTTCTTTTTTGTTGTATTTATTTTATGATGTGAGGAAGTTGTGAAGAAGGGACAGGACTAAATAAGCTTTCTGCTTCCTCCTGTTCCCTCTCGAACAGATTATTTTGTTTGTCTGACATATCATTTTGATGGCTACTTGTTGTTCAAGATAAAATGAAGAATAAAGAATGAATTGTGATTTTGGGCTATATAAATAAAATTTGATTTGATTTGATTTGATAAACCCCCCCCCACTCCCTGTTTACTACGCACAAGTTTATCTAGAGGCTGCCCTTTTAATGGTTGAAGATGGCCACCCTGTTCGGAGATAACAAAGTGCCTAACCTGGAGGTATTTGAAATAATGGGTGTGGAGTAGTCCATACTGAGATGAGAGCTCTTCAAAAGTCTGAAGGGTTCCATCTTTGAACAAATTCCCAAAAGTTGTAATACCTCTTGTAAACCATAGGTTTGTAATACCATCTCTAAGGGCTTTAGGTAAAGAGGGATTGGAGTGGAAAGGGGATTTGTCATAAATAGGTTGAATACAGCCCGTTTTCTTCCAAATTTGCTGCCATATCTTATAAGTATGGACAATAACTGGGTTTGTTGTTGTAACCAAAAGAGAGCTAAGCGAGCTGTTATATTGAACTGATTCCAGTTTGAACTCTGTTAAATGGTTCTGTTCAATTTGTTTCCACTTAGGTGAATGGGATTTGCACTGTTTGCCAGACCCACATTGCTGTAATTTGTGCTGCCCAATAGAAATGCTCAAAATTGGGGACTTTTCAGTCCACCTTTTTCTAGAGGGTTTTGCAATATTAACATCTTTATCCTGGGTGGTTTGTTTCTCCATATAAACTGTGTGATGCAAAGGTTGAGTTGTTGAAAAAATTGCTTTGGGACCAGAACTGGTAACATCTGGAAACCTGTACGCCTACAGGTGAGAGATTGACCATTTGGTGACCTGGTGCAGCCAGAACAACCTGGAGCTTAATGCTCTAAAGACAGTGGAGATAGTAGTGGACTTCAGAAAGAACCCAGCCCCACCCGCCTCCTTCAACCTGTGTGGCTCCCCAGTCAACTCTGTGGAGTCCTGCCGTTTCCTGGGCACCATTATCACCCAGGACCTAAAATGGGAGCCGAACATCAGATCCCTCACCATAAAAGCCTGGAATGGGAAATTGCATTACTATACCATTTTTATTCATTATGTCGTCTTACATTGTCTTCACTGTGTTCTTCCCACATCCTCGAATGTTTGTACTGTCAGCACAAAGAGAGATATGTGCTTCTTGTTATGGGAACGGAGCCTGGTACAGACATGAGAAGGACACAGGGCATTCCTTTCCTTTAACAAAAAGGGTTCTCAACTGTCTCATCTTGTTCTTCTTTCTGCAGACCGCATGCCACTCTGTTGATTGATGAACCTTTTTTATAAAGAATAAAATCCTTAAAAGACAACTGGTATTTCTTACAAGTTTGTTTCAGATATCTCACAAATAAGACAAATTTCCACAACAATTTGGTGTCAGAAGTGGGATTCCTTGTGTGACAGGATCTGGAGCCTGCAGCGGACTGTGACCGGCCAGCCTGGAGGAAAACTTCGTCCAGCCTCTACCTCGAGAAAAAATCTTAAGAGACGAGAGGACTGACCGCTGCGGCCCCGGACCGTCATCACTGGAATCCTTATTGAGGGAAAAAGGACCACGTTGCTTAACAAACGGTGAGATACTGAAAGAAACGAAACTTCTTTAAGAGGGAAAATAAATGAATAAATAATTATAATTATGTTTTGGAAAAAAAAAAAAAAAATTAAGTAAATTAGTAATTTTTGCTGGATTTCTGTTGATCATTGTGATAGTTGGGCGACTCGAACCAATTCAGGGCAGAGTAATACCGGGTTCTGGGAACACCGGCGCTAATAGGAAGAAAAGGTGTTTATCCTATTAAGCTGTTTTACCGCTGGATTGGGGGCCAAATCAGGGCCGAGTGAAACCAAGCAGAGACAAGGGGTCTCTTAAGGTTATCACCGCTGGTTGGCTGCTTTTTTTCAGAATTTGTAGCGTAATTAAACTGAATTCATGGTAATGACCGGGTCTTAAGGATAAATATAAAGTGCACTGGGACAAGTGACAAGTAGAACAATGGGAGGCAAATCCAGCAAAAAAACAGGAAGCTGGCGTAGGACCAGACCTGGCTGCCCCAAACATAAATTACATAAAGGTTAATGATGGTAATGAGGCTATAGAGCCTTTACATGTCTGGGTGAGAGAGTTTGGTTTTCCCTGCGGAGGGACATTCAGCATGAGACAGCTGAATCTGTTGGAGGAGAAGATTAATTTTAGAATAAAAGAGATAAAAGCAAAAAGAAAAGTGTCACATAAAAAAACTTGGGGAGGTTGAAAGGCATTTGAAAGCCTTTAGGATGTGGAAAGTGGATGCAGGGAGAGACGTAAATGTGCTAGTCAAAATGAGAAGGAAAAGAAGAGTGCAAGTGATGAGAAAAGAACAGAGTTGTCTTCTCAGAATCGGGTTTCTTCTCTGTATCCCCCACTTCCAGGTCCTATGCCTCAGTGTCTCAGAGTGGACTATGACCTCGACGCGTCCCTCCTGTTCAACCCATAGCACCGCCGAGACCACCACCGCCACTACGGTCTCCAGCACCACCGCCATACCCGGACGACCAGAAACCGTCATCGTCTGCTTCCCAACCAGATATGAGCGCAGCGGGACACAAACAAGGGGATGCGAAGCTCAGTGCCAACAAAGGACAGCTAACCAAAACCACATCTGTTGCTGCAAACTTTGGAGAACATTCCCCTCTTACTCCTCGACCTTACACCAGAAGCAAGGCCAACAAGGAAGATAATACAGGAGCCACCGGCACCTATCCCATGGTGGAGGTGGCAGGAGCCCGGGGCGTCCAAATGGTTTTCCGCCCCAGGTCTGATACTGATGTGAAAGAGGCCATGGCACACCTGCCACAGCCGAGTACATGTGGAAAGAAATTTGATGAGGACTTAGAACTTTTCTGTCGAGAATTCAGCCCAACCCTTCCTGAACTGAAACGCCTGCTAATCCTAAAAATGGGAGCAGCAGATTGGTCAAAGCTTTCAGAAAAGTTTCCAAGTGGCGACACGTGCTGCTCACATCATGACTGGGACGACGTGGAAAATGAAGACTATAGACATGCTGTTACCGCGCTGTATACAGTAATTACAGCTGCCTTCCCACCTCGGATGAACTCTGCTAAGATCTCTGACTGCGTACAGGCGAAAGGTGAAACTGAGGCTGCATATCGAGGACGAGGTCACAGAGGATACGGTGACTGGAGACGCTCTTATTGTGATCCAGAAGTGTGTCTCCGATGTGAACAAAAAGGACATTGGGCCAAGGATTGCACCAAGACTCTAGCTGCGACCTCCAGCAAGGCGGACTGAGAGAAGGGAAGGGGGGTGCGGCCGGACAGCTCATTCTCTACTCTGACTCACCCGACGCATCTGGAGCCTGGTAACACACCCACATCGCACACTACAGATCACACGTTTGAATTGTTATGTGATGCAATAACCTTCCTTGAAACAAAATGTTCACCTCCAGCTGGTACATATGTGAAATATGAAAACAATGCCTTTAAGAAAATGCCAACATATTCTCTATCTGTGAATGACAGAATGGTTTCTTTCCTTGTTGTCTCTGGTGCCACACACTCAGTGATCAAAGGAAAGGAGTTTCTGAGCTCTCCTAAAATGTCAGTCTGCTTTGTCAACTCTGCAAGTGCTTCTGGTGTAGTAGTACGTGAACATTTTACTGTTCCTCTTAAATGTTCCGATGATAACAGCACCAACTTCAAACATGCATTTCTGTTGTCAGACTGCTGCCCTATAAATTTATTGGGCAGAGATCTCATGTGCAAACTGGGAATAACTCTTATTCCCACACCAGATGGTGTTCAAGTCATAAAACCTCATGAAAATGCACAGTTGTTTGTGAAATATTGCCCTGATCAGCTGTTGTATGCTTATCAGTGGAAGCTACCGTAGAGCGATATCTGCAGTCTATTTTTGGAAGAGGCCAGAAAACACACACCCCCTGGCCCACCACACACGCACGTGCAGTGCATGCCAAATGACTCACTTCAGTGTACATCTTTTGTTTCAGTGGGTCCAGATAGACAGTATGAAAAGAAATGGTATGATGACAAATACAAAAATGAACGGTTGTGTATCACACACCTATGTTGGACAGAAAACAAATGCATTGCATCTGTGCAACTTACACCCACTCAAAAACATCAGTACTATGTAAATAACTCTGCGCCGCACATTGCACTTGAAAAAGCAAACACTGATAAATGGGAGGATTTGGGTCTTTTTGCACGTGCATGTAGATCAACCACTAAGTGGGACCCCACAGATGACCCACATGTGTTTTACAATCCAAAACTGCATGCATTTAGAAAGGTTTTTCTGCAACCACTCACACACAACGAACAGTTCAGTTAGTTCCACCTATAACATCCTCGCACATTTTTCTGTCAGAGACTGAGGCTGCAGCCATCCCAGCCCTCCAGGAAGTCCTAAGACTCTGTGGGCTCGAGGAAAACATGATGTTGGTCTAATTAAAACAGCAGAACCAGTGGTGATCACCCCCAAATCTGATTACAGACCTTGCCAACACCTTGCCAAACCTGAGGCTATTGAAGGTTTTTGAGTCCCTGAAAAAGGCAGGAGTAATTGTGCCTTGTGACACTTCTCCTGTGAGGACTCCTATTTTTTCCTGTGAAGAAAATAAGAGACAAAGGTCAACCAACTGAATGGCGTTTTGTACAAGACTTGCAAGTCGTAAATGATGCTGTACAGCCGAGAGCTCCTCAAGTTCCTAATCCTTACACAATTTTGTCACAAGTGGTTTTCGGTGGTGGACCTGGCCAATGCATTTTTCAGTGTTCCTGTTCATCCAGATAGTCAGTTCTGGTTTGCGAGTCCCGTACTGTTTACGACGCGTTGCGGAAAAGTCTAGAGCCTCTGGCTTTGTCCGAGGGCTCTGCACTTTTGCAGTATGTGGACGACCTTGTGATTTGTGCGCCAACAAAAGAACAATGCGAACGCGATACGATCCGACTCCTAAAACATGTCAGACAAAAGGTCACATTTTTGGGTCATGAGATTTCCAGCGACGGGAAATCCCTTTCACCCAATCGTGTTGAGGCAATTCAGAACATTCCCAGGCCTAGAACCAAAAAACAAGTTCTTTCGTTCCTGGGAATGTGTTCTATGCAGTGTTAGAAGCACCACTTGGTGCCACGGTGCATGGTAAAAGCCCACAATCACATGATTTAGTGACATGGACTCCTGAGGCTGAAAAGGCCTTCACTGACCTGAAACTAGCTCTACAGACAACACCTACTTTAGGGCGACCTGACCCGAGCAGACCATTCACACAGACTGCTGATGAGAGGAATGCATGTATGACATCAGTGCTGCTCCAAGATCATGGGGGGAAACTTAGACCTGTGGCTTATTTCTCTGCTAAACTCGACCCTGTAGCTGCTGGGTTGCCACGTTGTCTCCGGGCTGTAGCAGCAGCTGAGAAAGCTGTTATGGCTTCGAGGGATACTGTAGGTTATTCAGATCTGACTCTCCTTGTTCCTCATGCTGTTTCTCTAATTTTGCTTGAACAGAAAACCTCACATCTCTCCACAGCACGATGGCTAAGACACAATACTGTTTTGCTTGACATGCCTAACATCAAGATCAAAAGATGTACTGTTCTTAACCCTGCTACATTGCTTCCCATTCAGGGGGAGGGTGAAGATCACAACTGTGTTGCTGTGTTGGACGAGGTGTGCACCCATTGCACCGATTTGTCTGAAACTCCACTGATTAATCCTCACTTTGTTTTGTTTGTTGATGGCTCAGCATCCCGTAACCCAGAAACCGGTAAAAAAACAGGTTGGTTATGCTGTAGTCTCACTACATGAGACTTTGAAATCAGGTTCTTTGCCGCCTCACTACTCTGCTCAAGCTGCAGAGTTAGTTGCTCTCACAGAGACCTGTAAACTAGCAGAAGATAAATCAGTAACGATCTGGACCGATAGTCGTTATGCTTTAAGCGTTTTGCATGATTTTGGTGCTCTATGGAAGCACAGGAAATTCATAAAATCTGATGGAAAGCCTATTCTGAATGGTGACAAAGTTTCTGCATTATTGGATGCTGCGTTATTGCCCAGAGCCATTGCTGTGTGTAAATGTCAGGCTCACACTAACAACAGTGATTCAGTTTCTACAGGGGGGTATTTCAGACAGTGGGTTTTGTGAAAACTCTGAGTTTGTTAACCCTGAGATGAGAGAAACTCTGAGTTTTTAGTTCCAGAAAGAGAGGTAACTTAAACTCTGAGTCTGTTACTGCGGTAACTGACTCTGTGAACATAACCTGCTCACTGGCAGGTTTACCTGAAGAAACCCTGAGTCTGACGGAGCTGTCTGACAGCAGCTGTCCTTTCCTTCAGTCCGATCATGTTGAAGCAGAAATAATTCACATAGTTTTACACCAGGAGGAGAATTTAGATTCATTTAGATGAGCTCTCACTCCCCGACGAGGACTGAACCGAACAGTAGACCGCTTCTCATCAGTCCGTCATTTATATTCTCCGGCCGCACAGCGAATATCAGGCTACACATCGCTGACGTGCTCTCAGATCTGAACAATCCTCTTTGTTTGTTTTTTTTGTTTGTTTGTTTTTAATCACTTCGCAGGTTAATCAATCACCTTCAGCAACCAGAAAAAGAGAAATAACTCACATTTCATTTGACTTTCTTTATTTCCCACAGATAGCTACAAAAGTAACCATCAGTAGAGCCTATTGTATTTTTTCCAACAACGTAATTTCAATGTCCGTGTTTCTAGTTTGCAGCCGCATTGAGTATAAGATTAAATGACTTCTAGTTAAATCTGTAGACAGTAGGCTACGTGTGTGTCTGACTCCAATGTTGGGTACTGGGGGAGAGTGACGCCCTCAGCCTCTGGTCACCCAGCGACCTGACTCAGGACCAGCTCCTCTGTCTCTGGCGGACGTGGTGGAGGTGAGCACCACTTCATGTTCATCTACTCAGCAGGATGTTAGGACACAGATGTGTGTTAAACAGCATCTGTTGGTGGTAAAAGCTACTACAAGTTAAAATATCCACTGAATAAACTTTTACTTTGTTTAATATGTGAAATAAAACCAAAGTGAGGAGCCATCGTGAGACTGTTTTTATATTTTCAGCCGATTTGAATTAAATAAAATAGCCTAAAATAAAATAAAACACTGAACAACATTCAACCACTTCCTCAAAGGCTAATATAAAAGAAAGTGATGTTAAATTCAAAATGAAAAGACGGCCGCATCTAAAACTCTGTCAGTGATTTTTATTACGGCTGCAGCCGTGTTTCTTTTTTTCCCCACAGAAAATGTCTGCTTCCTGTTTTCTCCCCTGTTGCCATGGTGAATCACAGTATCGGAGCTCCATTGATGATGGCTTTTTACTAGTCGTCAGGCACGAGCTCAACTCAGAGTTAACGTACTCAGAGTCGACTTACCTAACTCAGATCAGCTATCCTGGAACTGAAAACTCAGAGTTTCACTTCACAGGGTAAGTCAACTCAGAGTTCAGGGATAGACTCAGAGTTTGTTGAACCTCCTTTCTGGAATACCACTCTGGAAATGCACGAGCAGACGCAGCTGCTAAAGCTGCTGCTGGAAAACATGGAGTAAGACACACCCACACCCTGCTTCACTCTGACCCTGAAAAACACACAGACACTAGTGCTTCCAACTCTGACACACACACACAGATATTAGCGCTTCTGCTGATGAAAAAGGAATCTGGCGATCACTCGACTGCACATACACTAACGGCATCTGGCACGGACCTGACAGTAAACCATGTTTACCAAAACACTTTTTTCCACATTTTGCCAAATTTGGGGGGGAATGGGGGAATGTTTGATCTGATAAAAAAACATTGGTTCACAAAAGGCTTTACAGCCTATTCTCAAAGATTTTGCCAATCCTGTCATATCTGCACTACACATAATGCAGGTAAAACTACACGACAGCCACAAGCAGCACATCCACAACCAGAGGGACCTTTTGAACATGTCATGATGGATTTCATTGAACTAACCCCAAGTGAAGGCAAGAAATATTGCCTTGTGATGGTTGACATGTTTTCCAAATGGGTTGAGGTGTTTCCCACCTCAAAGCAGGACAGCGCTGCTGTGGCCAAGGCCCTGATGACGTGTGTGATACCACGATGGGGTATCCCCAGGAAAATAAGTAGTGATAATGGTACACCATTTGTGAGTGAAGCTATTAAACAGCTAGGAGGTTTTCTTGGGATTGACTTGAGACAACACTGCTCCTACCATCCAGCGAGTGGGGGTGCAGTGGAAAGAGAAAATTGCACTTTGAAATCAAAACTTGCAAAGTGTTGTGAAGAAACAGGTCTCTCATGGACTAAAGCCCTGCCGATTGTGCTAATGTACATGAGAATGAGAAAAAGAGCGCGCGCAAATCTAAGTCCCTTTGAAATCCTCCTTGGCAGGCCTCCCGAACTGGGAGTAGGGCCTGTTAATAGACCACTCCCTGAGACCTGTTTCTATGAAAATGATATGTTGCAATATTGCCAGACGTTGTCCTCTGCTTTATCTCAAATCCACAGACTGGTAAAGGACGCCCTTCCTGCTCCGGCCAACCATCCTCTCCACAGCCTTACTCCAGGCGACTACATCGTGATTCGTGACCTCAGGCAAAAACACTGGAGGTCCAAAAAGTGGAGCGGCCCGTTCCAGGTCCTCCTCACCACCCACACTGCCGTCAAAATCGCTGAGAGAGCCACCTGGGCACACGCCAGCCACTGCAGGAAGGTCCCAACTCCACAACACGCTGAGGACCAGGAGTGTTCATAACGCCAGGAAGAGAAGCAGACGGTCACAGTATTGACATACTGTGGGAGGAAACAACTTTCGGAGCGCCGATTGATCGAAGCACTGATTCACCTGTGTGCAACATGGAAAGACGTCAACGTCCGTGGCATCCATTCAGGCAGCCAGGCATGTGCGGTCTCCGAGGCACCTTGTGCTGTCTTGTGGGGATCGCTGTCATCATAGTGGTACCCATATTATGGCCTTCGACTCATCCCAGCAAAAGTGTCTCACAAAACACTACCACTCACAACAACACTGCACTTCTACACAGAACCAAAAGACACCTGACCTCTGACCCCTATGGACCAGACAGGGCCCCTGAAGAATCTGTGGATGCAGTATGTCAATTATACTGCACGCACAATGACAAACTCATCATGCCTCATCTGTCAAGGCTACACAGCAAACCTGTCACTGGTCAGTCTGCCTGGAAATCCTCATTGTCGCACTGAACCCAAACCAAGAGTGGGTCCCTTTGTAGTGTGTCTGGTGGACTGTTTGCTCACTAGAATATCTACACAACCTCACTGGAGGTACAGCCACTCACTGTTCAAATCTTGCCCTCCGCTGCCCCGTTTCTCAGTTCCTTCACCACCATTACCAGTTGCAGGACAAGTTGAAGTAGCATCGGGTGCTACCTTTATTTGTTTCAACCGCACCTATGGCAGTATCAGTGTTGGACAGACAGGTCTTAAATGTGCAAAAACTCATATCCTGTATCCTCCTGACAGCAGCAGGCAAAGAACTAATCGAGGATGGCTCTTATGGTCGGCGCTGGAAGCGTGATGCGTTTGACTATAAGATAGAGCCATACCCAGACATCTACTGGGATTGTGGTAGAATGCGAAAATCTCTACCTGCTAATTGGACTGGTTTGTGTGCAGTAACCATGTTTGCTTCGCAGGTACACCTGTGGCCGGTTGGAGAATACCATCACTCCCAAAATTACAGGGTGAAACGTTTCTCTAACCCACTTGGCAGTTTTGACAAAACAGTGTACATCGATGCTATAGGGGTGCCTTGTGGTGTCCCTGATTAATTCAAAGCTAGAAATCAGGTTCTTGCAGGCTTTGAAACAGCTTTTTGCTGGTGGTGTACACTGAATAAAAATGTGGACTGGATTAATTACATCTATTACAACCAACAGAGGTTCATAACTACACACATGATGCCCTCACTGGACTAGCTGAGCAGATGTCAGCAACATCTCTGATGTCTTGGCAAAACAGAATGGCGCTTGACATGCTGCTGGCTGACAAGGGGGGCGTCTGTGTAATGTTTGGTGACTCTTGCTGTACTTTCATTCCCAATAACACAGCCCCAGACGGATCTGTCGCCCAGGCTCTTGAGAGACTGAGGTCTCTTCGTGGAGAACTTTCTGGTATTAACAGCACCTTTGGCTGGTTTGATACAATGTTTGGTAAATGGAAAGCACTGATCTTGTCTCTGCTCACTGGGCTCATTGTAGCATTAACTCTCATGGGACCAGGGCCGCCCCTGGCCAAATTGGGGCCCTAAGCAGAGTTTTATTTTGAGGCCCCCCCCCCCATTACAACATGACTCTTTCAACAATGGAACAAGCCTTTTACAGATGCACACGTCTGCATTTTCTGGATGCAAAGTCATCAATGAGGTCATCATATGACAGCTGCTGTGCCACTTCTGAGTTGATGCTTATGATAGCCAGGCCACTAAAGCGTTCTTGCGCCATTGATGAGCTTCAGTTTTTGCTCAGCAAAGGCAACTGTAACAGGGAGAGTTCCTGCAATGGTGCTAGCCTCCTCACAAAGATTAAAATGCAATTAATGCAAATACGACTACAACTAATAATAATATGCATTATGATTTGATTTGATGATATTTCTATATTTAAATATTTTTATATACTTATTTATACATTTAGTAATTAGGTTCTATATTCACACTGCTGTTTGCTGCTGCAACGCTTTAAATTTCTCCATTGTGGGTCAAATAAAGGATTATCTTAATTTATCTTATTTTATTTTATCTTATATGACTGTTATGAATTAAATTCACCAAGAGATGGCGATATTTTACCTCCATAAAAACAGCCCAAAACTTCTACTGATAGCATAGATTGATAGGCTATAAACCTGAGCCAACATACGACCACCAACTGGTCAATTAACCGCTCCTTTTTCAACAGAGGTGAATGTATATGCAGTTAACAAGCAATCAAAAAATGATAATCAGGGCCGCTGGAAAATTTGATCTCCAGTCCACATCTAGACAGAATTATCCTCTCTTCTGTCTCATGATTAGCAGGCTAGCAGCTGGGGTGTTTATGCCACAAAGTTTGCTTTTTTATTTCAACAACATACCCACCTTCAAGTGAAGCACGAGCCTCCTCTTGTTTTCACTTTGTCTTTCTTTTGCTTGCTCCTGATTCATGTTGCCGTTTAGAGGCCATCTCTCCACCTGCATCCAACTGCCTGTTGGCGCATCTGACCGCTGATTGGTCAGATATTGCGTGCTGTCAGTTGTTGCGGCAACGTGTGCGGTGTCAGATTACTCGTCTCTTTTTTTTCTCTCCTGCCTCGGACTGACTTGGTGCTCTACGCGCGCCTCACGGCAGCGATGCGCATCCTTTGCGCATTTGCAGAGAAAGCGTCCCCTTGCGCAAAATGGGCCCCCCCCACGGATCGTGGGGCCCTACGCACAGCGCGTGTTCTGCGTTTAGGGAGGGGCAGCGCTGCATGGGACTGTGTGGTTGTTGCATCATTCCTTGCATTTTTTTTTTTTTTTAATTTATTTAGCACAAACAATATCATATAAAGAAAAAAACCAACATGAACAATCAACATGACAGGGATGTGCAAAGGGGAGGTATGAAACCCAAAAGGGCTTATATGAAAACCTCACCCACATATTCAAAGATCAAATTTAATACAGTTTAAAAACAATAACATAGGAAAATAATTAAACAATAATGAAAAATAAGTAGAAAAGTAAGTGATTAAACAGCAAATGTAAGGAAGTAAGGGGAAAAAATACATACATAAATGAATAATACAAAACAGAAATAATGAATGAGATGATAAGGAAAGAATAAGAAGTGTGAGAGAGAGAGAGAGACAAAGGAAAATCATGACAATAATTGTCTTATGTTTGATGGTACATGGTTTGACTGATTAGGTACTTTTTGAGAGCCTTTTTAAATGACGATAAATGAATAATTTTTTTCAGATAGTCGGGTAGCTGATTCCAGAGACGTAATTGCATTAGAGTCTTAATTGTTGGAGCCATAGATAGGTCCATCTCAACGTCAACTGGAATGGCATCACTGGAACCACCTCCATATTCAGAAGATAATTCCCTTGATCTGTTCCCTCACCCTGGTTGGTCCCCTCCTCCTTACCCTGACTCTGACGATGAAGACGTGTAAGGTGTGGTGAGTTGAAAGAACACACAGAGACTAATGAAGTCACTGTGTGTGATATCAGTATTATTTTTCTCAAGCTTATACTATTATGAAAAGTTTTGACATTTAGTAACAAGTTCACTAATCATTTTTTCTCAAATGTTTACAGCTATACTTTTATGATTATTGTTTACCCATTTCTAGTCATAAAATATGTGATGAATAAAGATCAGGGATTTGCAGCAGAAGACGACATCATACTACCTTGTGATCGTGCTAGTAACCTCTCCAAGGTAGTGGCCCCCTCTACGCTTGCAAAACACAGGGGCTGGAGAGGAGCAAGCCTGCGTCCCTGAATCTATTTTAGCATGATAAATTGAAAAATATTCTTTAAGACACATAGATGATTAAGATGTGTTGGTCTATTTTATTAGTTGATGTTTGCTTAAGAATCAAATATATGCAGTGTTCTATATTTTTGTTAGAAATAATCACATGACATGATCAGTAATTCACATGTGTTTTGCCTCCTCCCAGCTTGCAATGAATACTAGTAATGTCTATGTTCCACAAACACAGCTATTATTGATTTTACAATATGTGATAACTTAAATTAAATCCTGAGTGAATTTTTAAGTTTGATGTCTAGTGTGTAGTTTGTATATACTTAAAGTGATCAATAAATGATCAAAAGGGAGGAGTGTAATGGGAAATTGTATTACTATACCATTTTTATTCATTATTATGTCTTACATTGTCTTCACTGTGTTCTTCCCACATCCTTGAATGTTTGTACTGTCTGCACAAAGAGAGATATGTGCTTCTTGTTATGGGAACGGAGCCTGGTACAGACATGAGAAGGACACAGTGTAGGAGATACACTAGTAAAAATTGTAATTTATTAATCAGGGGCGATTAATAAAACACTCGTTAATGGGGCACCACCTCCGATGTTTTGTCTATTTGAATAATCCGGAGGTAATTAATCAAATCCGACTAAACAAGGTTAACTTGTATCAATTCTAATCAATTTTAAATCAATTTATTCAATCTCATAAATGAAGTAGTGAATTCTACACAGTTTCCATCGGTTCTCCACATTTAAAACAAACCTGCACAGACAACGACATACGGTTAAATAGGTTTATTGACTAAATAATTCAGATTAAATAAATGAAATGGCAATTTAAATGAATAGCAACAGGTAACAGGAAATGTTACCAAATTTCTCTTAAACTAAAAGATCAGAACCCTAAGACACCACTCATTTATCATGTGTGAATCCAGCTGTTATGGGTGATGGAGAGCCTACTTTCTTAGCAGAGTGGCGGAGTCAGCGGCGGAGGGTTTCTCTCCGGTGGTTTGCGACTCTAGCCGGAAGTCCCGGTCCAATGGCCGAGTGTCAGCTCATCGGGAATCAGCCGGTTGGGGACCACGGTCCGATGTCTTAGGAAGAGTGTGGCTGGTCCAGTACTGAGCCGGTGACGATTCTGGCTCACTGCCCAGCGGGGAGTTACCGCTTGAGAGTGTGCTGTCTTTCACAGGAACTCACTTAAACTAAACTATAGTTTTAAACGTTTCAAAACTGTACTTCACCTTTCACAGAATCTCACCATGGCTCAATAGATGAACTTTGTCTATCATGAAAAAGGATTATGTCATGATTAAAAATCACTGAACAATTAAAGGAAATTAAAACGGGATCAAAATAAAAACACACTTGAATATACCGTAGAACTAGTAGAATTGATCACTTACTTATTCCTCCTGGTTCTAGCTTAATAATTGTTAAAACAAAACATATCAGAAACATTTACTGGTTATCAAGGAACTTATTACACAAAAGATCTCCTGAAGGTCTGTCCCAATCGTACCAGGGCTTATCATCAGGAGGTGCTGTGGTTTCACCGAATACAGGACACATTAAACATTAAAATTGATTTTAATCAAATTTCATCACAGAGACACGGGGAAAAGTTCAGTGTTATCAACTTCTTTAGCTGTTTCTTAATCTGTTAACATTAAGAGCATAAGTTCCTGGTTTAATGACAATTAGAACTTGCTTAAAATCTGGATGAGTGCAGAAACCATTATAGGATGGAATGTGTGATAAGAGAGGCATAGTCCTAAACCATTTGGGCAGGAGGGCTAGGAAAACAGAGGAGAGGCCCAGAGTGCTTTTACTCTGGAGGGTGTACTTGATAATTCTTGTCACAAGAAGACAAGAAGACACAGAACATCAGAGTCGTTACCTAATTTACAATTGCAAAGAAATAAGTTATAACACATGATTATGACAGTTCTTCTGTTCCTCATCATCTCTGAAAGGAGATTCATTTGATGATGAACTCGACCTACCTGAGAGAAAGGAGTGTTCATCTTGAGTGGGGGAAGAGGGCAAAAAGGGTTATTCAAGCTGTAAATAAAGAAGAGGGGTTTTTCCTGTGATGCGTCAATCTGACGGTTTCATTGGAAGCAAAACAAGTCAGGTGAAGAGGTGAGAGACTTCATAGCGTCTTTTTCCTGAAAACAGTCAGCTTGCAGATGAGAGGAGTAATTAATGCAAGAGCAGAACCTCAATGGAATGTAGAGGCGATGGACATGTGTTCCTACAACAGGGCATTCCTTTCCTTTAACAAAAAGGGTTCTCAACTGTCTCATCTTGTTCTTCTTTCTGCAGACCGCATGCCACTCTGTTGACTAATGAACCTTCTTTATAAAGAATAAAATCCTTAAAAGACAACTGGTATTTCTTACAAGTTTGTTTCAGATATCTCACAAATTAGACAAATTTCCACAACAAGCCCAACAGAGGATGTTCTTCCTGCGGCAGCTGAAGAAGTTCAACCTGCCAAAGACGATGATGGTGCACTTCTACACTGCCATCATCGAGTCCATCCTCACCTCCTCCATCACCATCTGGTAAGCTGCTGCCACTGCTAAGGACAAGAGCAGACTACAGTGTATCGTACGTTCTGTCGAGAAGGTGATTGGCTGCAACCTTCCATCCCTTCAAGACCTGCACAGCTCCAGGGCTCTGAGGCGTGCAGGTAGGATTGTGGCCGACCCCTCCCATCCCGGTCACAGACTATTTGACCCTCTACCCTCTGGCAGGAGGCTGCGGTCCATCAGGACCAAAACCGCCCGCCACATGAACAGTTTTTTCCCCTCTGCAGTTGGGATCCTCAACAAGTCCCGGGTCCCCCACCCCCACTGACACTGACACTGACTCTTTCACTCCTGCACTCAAACCCACCTCTGCACTTGAATCTTTGCATTACATTAATGCAGAATTTGTACATCCTGTATTTTTAATATCTTCTATATTTTATCTTCCGTCTTTATTTATCAGCCATCCCACACTTTTTGCCTCTGTGTGTTGATAGCGTTTATATTGTTTATATTGTATATGTTATAGTCACTGTTTGTTTGTTTATTGTTTATTGTCTTCAATGCATGCACCTTATTCACCAAGAAAAATTCCTTGTCTGTGTAAAATCCCTCTTGGCAATAAATCTGTTTCTGATTCTGATTATTATGAATGCAGAATTGACTTCAACATAACACTGTAATGTATCTTATATTAGTGACAGGGGGTTGTAACTGCATGTGTTGGCATGTGTTGAAAGGCGTGCAAGATTACAAATTGTTATGTGTATGTGGATGGATTAGTATTTTGCACTGCATTGCTTTAGGCTCAAGTTCACATAGAATTGTTACGTTTATGAAATAAGAAAAAGTTTGGGAAATACTTCATACTTCAAGTCTCATGTGCTGATCAGAGTTGTGATTAAAAATAAGGGCGGGCCCCAGATGATTTCCAAATACCAATAGGGTCGCGTCATTCTTAAAGTAGGGAATGACTACACTCCCATTAAGTGTAATTGTTGTTTTTGTACACTTTTGTGCAGTTATGGTTACACATACCCTTTTTCCACCCTCCCACTCTTGTATTTCGTTTGTTATTCATTTGACATAAAAGAGAAAAACACACAGTAAATCATGCAGTGAAAAGCTGACAGCCCTATGCCAAACACATACTTTATATGACTTGTTAATATGGATTCAAATGGGCAAGCTGAATCATCAAGATACACATTTTGTAAACAACCCTAACCTGAAGCTGCACTTGTACTACTGGGATTGCTTTGAGTGTTGCTGTATATAATCTGAAACCATAGACAGCTGTTCTTGATCACGGAGACAAAGATCACAAACAACAAAGCATCAGGGTACTGTCAGTCCAATGGCCATTGTTCTCGAACATTTTTCAAAACAATTGAAGCACCCAGCCTTTACACCCACTGACTCATCCTCAGCATTTTTTTAATGTACCACAGTAATTTAATTTTTTTTAATGTAAAGTATACACTTACTTACTGGACAAAAGATTATGAGGTGCACACTCCACAGTAAACTGCACCCCAATAGACCCTAAAAATTGCTTCTTTTTTTCTTTAATGCCACCTAAAGATGTGCACTGAGCTTAAAACTCATATCTGCATATTTTGTTGTAGCCACACAGATATTGGCCGCGTTTCCCAGATACCATAATTCTTAAGGACTTAAGAAGGCTTGTAAATGACCTTTAATATGAGCATAGTATTTCTATAAATGTGTTTTTATGTTTACTTATTAACATTCTTTAAAGCCAGGCTTTTATTTTTTATATATTAAGCAGACGTTACATTCAGTGCTTTTATTTTGAAAGCGTCTCGCCGAGACCTCGTACACATCCGGTGCTTCGGACTTTACCTGCAGTAGGAAAAGTGTGTCTGCAAGGCTAAGAGTTCGTCTTCAATGCTAAAGTGTGCCTAACTCACATGAAACGCCCTAGCACCTGGCTAATAAGGGGCACAAGGTTTGTTTTGTTACCTTTTCATGCCATATTTATGTCCGGCTCGAGTTTGGTTGCCGTGGATATTTTCATGTATAGAACGTGTTGTGGTTAACGGTAGCTACTATTAGCAACGGCCAAGCTGCCGTGTCGGTCTGTATTGGAAATGAGATGAAGCTATAAGCTAACTCGTAGGTTGTTTTATTAATGCAACAGGATGTATTTTGTCTGTTTTATGTGAGGTCTGCTAAGGTTAAAAACTGTTTATTGAGTTAAAAACGAACGGTTAAAAATGCTAATTTCATGTTAAATATTGTTTTATATTTCACTCTATGGGAGGTTGTCCTTCAGTTAAAATGTGAATTTTCCTTCATGATTGTAACATCAATCGTAGCAGTTAAAATATATATTTAAATTCATGGAGTAAAACCTGTGCGTCTACAATGAGTTTATTAAAATAGATAAAAGGAGAGTCAACTTGCATGATTGTTTATGGGATAAAAGCAGTTAAAAGTAATTTCATTTAAAGGTAACTGTATTTTATTTTCTTCTTTCATAGCTCTTACGGTGTGTTTACATTGAATACGGTCCAAGGAGTAAATCATTGTGAACCATCAGTTTGAGAGTTCGACCATCATTTAGCCGGGGATGCTACAAGGCTCTTAAGAAGGGTTCGGCTAAGAAGGAGCGCTAATATACAGGTGTTTCCCAGACGCGTTCTGAACTGCCTTCTTAGGAGAACCTTAAGATCAAGCAAAAGAAGCTCTTAGTGGGAGCTGTCCACCGCAGTGGTGCTGAAACTGAATCAATCGATGCCAGGCAAATTGATCACCCACCTCTTTATCAGCACAAAAGTCACACACAGCGCCCCGTGGTCCCCCCACACAGTGCAATTAGGCTACGCATGTATCGTGTGTGTGTGGGGGGGTGTGTGGGTGCGGGTGTGTGTGTGTGCCAACAGGTGTATCCAAGTAGTAATCAAGCCCATTAGCGCATATATACCCCCGTGGATATAGCCACACACATGTGAGAATGGAAGAAACTGGCAGCAAAAGAAACAAGCGGGCACCGTCGTTTACCGCGGAGGAGATGGGCGTCTTAGTGGACGAGGTCTGGCAGCACCGTGATGTTTTATTCGGGGGAACAAGGGGCAAAAAGAACATCACAGTGAAGAACAGTGTTTGGCAGGCCATAGCCGAAAAGATCTCCCCCTCCAGCCCATGTGGCCTGCGTGAAAGTCCTCTCCATCATCGAGAAGACGGCCTCTGAACGCATTAGTGGGGGCATCGATGTTCAGGGGGACGAGGGGCTCTCAGAAAGTGAGGATGAAGAGGAGCCATCCGGGAGCGGAGCAGGGGTGTGCCCGCCCCCAGGAGAGGACGACCCCCCACAACTGTGCCCTGTCCCTGCGTGCCAACCAGCAGGGCCTGCTGTCTGCATGCGGGGAGGCTTAACAGGGCAGCCCACAATAACGACCTGCGCCTGCAGCGAGATGCTGGTGGAGAAGCTGGTGGTGCTGCGGGGGATAGAGGGCCGACTCGAACGACAAACTGCCCTGCAGGAAGAGATGGTCCGGATAAAGCAGGAGAGGTTGGAGCTGCACCGGAGACAGCTGGCGCTTGCCGAGGCGCAGTTCAACCGTCCCTCCATCTCGGTTCCAATCATCCTTCCCCAGGATTCAGGTACGGGGCATTTCTATTTTGTATCTGCATTATGCAATGTATCCCGTTCAATTTTACTAATCAATCTCCCTTCATTGCAGGTGATGCAGACGCCCAGTAAAGACAGTGCGGAGCCATAATGCTATCCGCAGCTCGAACATCTGCATCCCAGCTGACTTTGCTATCATTAGTAAGAGGATTTAGTAAATCTAATGCTGGGATTCAAAGGAAAATATCTGTGAATGAATGTTTAATTTTCATAGTTTTGGGGGACCATTTCGATAAATTATAATAGTCTAAATAATATAATATAATATAATAGTAGTGACCAAAATAATTTTTGAAATTAGCGCTAGCTAAAAGTAAATAGATATTTTACTGATACCTTTCTAAGTTTGATATATTCCAGGTATGTTGTGCCGTTGTCACTACTAGTGAGTCAAATACAGCAGCCTGGTCAGTTGTCCTATGCTTCTGAGTATGACACTGTAGTTACCCCTCTATCCCATTGTACAGTGATTCCCAAAGTGTGGGCAGCAGCAGGCTGTGGCCCCTGGTGGGCTGTGAAGGTAATTCACAGTAAATAAATATGGTTTAAAAAACATAAACACACAATAAAACTAAAATCACAGGATCGTGACAAGAAATTTCATTAACAGTCTGATGATTGCCCTAATAGATGTGTTCAAAATACACAAATCACAATTTCCCTCAAGATACACCCTTGATTTGGATAATGAAAAACTCCCAGCTTTGAATTTACAACTGACAACGTAAGAGCTATTTGAGAAGGTGGTTACATACTAAAGTTGATACACAAACAATTACCTTACCAACATACAGTAGGCTAGCAAGGGATATTGAGCGGTAGGATAGCAGATAGGGATGCTGATTATCAATCACTGATCGAAACACCGTTAAGAATTTTTTGTTGTATTTAGTTTATTTTTCATGTAACTTGGTGTATACCTTGTCTGTTCCTTTAACTCATAATGTAGCCTTATGTTGGGACCCACAGATGAAGTCATTCATTGTGGATTTCAAAATGGACTCTGAACTGAACTCAGTGTCCCAGAATTCCCCATTCTTCACACCTAGGTGCAATATTTAGCTTTGAGCTACTATTGGTCAGGGTGACAAACCCCCCTCTGATCAGAGAGTCAAAACTCCAGCGCCTTCCTTTGTTCTCTCTCTTCTCCTCAAGCCTCTCCACTCCTTTGACTTCTTATCCTCAAGGGCTCCTCTCCATCTCCCCCCCACCGGGCTGCCTGCCCTCAAGATCTCTTCTTCCGGGCTTAACAGCTGCGGAGAGCTGCAAGCTTCATTTGCAGCAGGCCCAAAGAACTTCTCCTCACTGCAGCGACACGAGGTCCTGCCAGTATTCCTGATCAGTTAGCACCAGCAGCTGCGACACAAAGCTTGCCAGCTAACTTCACCATCTGAGGAACACCAAGCAGGTTAGCACTGAGCTGCTACCCTCGCAAAGGACAGGAGCGAACCTTTTCCTCCTCTGCTGACTTTCATCGGTCCTTGCACAGCAAGAACAGCATTCATTGGAATCCCAACGTTCTCCTGCAACCACCAACACCTTTTCTTCAAAGACTGGTAACATTGAACTGGGCTTAGATAGCATAGCATAGCACGGCTAAGCACAGGACTTTAAACTCTGATTGATGTAATGCATGTGTGTTCAATTTATGTGTGTCCACTGTTTGAGTGTTATTGTAATCTCAGGTCAGGTTATTGGTAGTTTGCTTTCCTAGACGGCTAATTGAGCCTGGAGCATATCAAACCCACATGTGATATCAGTGACCACCATTGTTTCTTTGTTCTGCCAGACACACACACTCACACACACACACACACACACACACACACACACACACACACAAACCTGTATATAGTACATGGAAGTTAGTGTGTTTCATCTTTGTAAATAAAAGACTTTTGAACCCACATGTTGTCTATTTAATATTGTACAAGAGTGATTGTTGCCAACCTCTACTTTGTCAAGAGCTCCAAAATCCTTCAACCATTACTAGCTGTTATGGTAATTGGTTGTAGTTATTAAGTTAATTATTAATCAGAGTTACAAACAGTTTAGTACCTTTTCTGAGACTGATTTGGTGAATTGGCTTTTTTTCCCTTCTTCAAGGGTGGTGCCCCGAGGTGATCTAATGTAAATTGGAACTTATTAGTAATCATAATTTATAATTATCCCTGATAATCATTAATTATTATTGATAGCCAAATTTAACCCCAAACTCCCTATTACTGTTGCATGAAGCACTACATTATGGTGCCTCGTGTGTTGTGAGCACAACACTTATGAACATTGTTTTATGGAAAACACTTTAAACATATTTCATACATTATTAATGATTAATTGATAATCAGCAAAGTATCAATTAAAGAAATTGTTTAAAATGTACATCCCTAGTAGCAGATACTACGAGCAGTGTTACTTTTAAAGCCCCACTCCAATATCCAGTGTTACTTCATTTTTAACAGTTTTGTTGTAACATTCTTTTCTAACAGACTATGAGCGTTTCTCAGTACCAAGAATGCAAAGAACGGACTTGTGTTCTTGAGGAGAATGTTCTTGCTAGTCGTTCTCCGAAGAATGAACTCCGGAGATCACAAGAATACAGAATGCTCCGTTTTCAGTTTTGAGACGATGAGTTCTTGTGGTGCCAAATGCAGCCTGCACTGATTAAACAGCTGGGCGTTATCATCCAAAACAAGTGCTCTCTCTCTCTCTCTCTCTCTCTCTCTCTCTCTCTCTCTCTCCTGTGTATGTGACATGTAAATAAATAAATACTCACGTACATAGAGCAGCAACAACCTTCATTCGTTGTACATAAGTATGTTATTTTATTTTATTTTTTTTTAAGTGCTTCTAAATCTCACGAGCCAACAGCGGGAAAAAAAACCCCGTTAGAAGGCTGTTGTTTGTAGATGATCGCCATTGTGGATTTGTGGATTGTGTAGTTAGTAGAGTATTACCACCGTTAAATATGGACCGGCAAGTGTTGCTAGCTGTCGCGGTCGATATTCTTTACCGGGATGCTGAGGAGGAAGCTGCCGAGCTGAGGGGGCATCTTCAGCGGAGGAGAGCCAGGATGAGGAGGAGGAGTCTGGAGAGACGTAGCGCTATCCTAGCCTTTGCTGGATTTGTAAGTTCTCTTTCTTCGGGAGCACTTGGTTTTCCATTCTTATTAAAGTTAACAAAATAAATATGGTACGGTTTAGAAGTATTATTATAAATATTAATGTATAAAACAGGATTAACAGGGTCCGCCCCAAACTGTTTAGTAATAGTAACGCTATAGACCCACCCCTTTCATTCATAAATTTCCTACTACTCATTCCTACAATTTGACATCTGACATTTGATATGTGATACCTAGCACCACCTACTGGTGAAATCATGGGGGGACCCAACAATTACAGGTGAAATAGAGGAGCATATTAAGTTGTATAATTTCTTTATTTCTGATATCTGATACAAGTCTGATAAGTCTTGTGTAATGAATCAAGTGAAGCTCATTTGTATAGAACACAAAACATACATTAAGTTTCATGAGAGAACTATAAATACATTTTTACAGCATGTGTTTAAATTCATCAGTCTATTCAAATATTCATAGTTGATAGTTAAAAGCAAGTCATTAATAAATAAATAAATACATTCAAATATTATTTCATAAAGTAATAAATAAATAAATACATTCAAATATTATTTCATAGTTTTACTAATTAAAAAATATTTTTTATTTTACTACAGGATCATTCTCCTCGAATGTATGCACAAGTTAACAACACTGTGCCCATCCTCTGCGCCTTCTTCTCTGAGGAGGCTGACCTCAAACCAGCCTTCAGGCTGTCAAGGGAGACCATCAATCTGTTGGTCCAGATGTTGCCCCGGCTAAAGCCACATGGCAGGAGCCACGAAATTGAGGTGGCTGTCTCTCTGTACTGGCTGGCATGTGGCACTTCCTACAGGGTCACGGCAGACATATTTGGAGGCCATGATGGGCATCCTCCACAAGGCTATCCATTTCCCCAAGCCTGAGGAGATGGAGGAGGTGGGAGCAGGTTTTGCTCGGCTGGCTGGGCATGAGGCTTTTCCGGCGTGCAGTTGGAGCCATAGATGGATGCCACATCCGGCTTGTCCCACCTGCGGAGCAGAAGAAGAGCAACAGGGGATTTTTGCATTTTTGGATGTTTACATCGGCAACACGGGGTCAGTCCACGATGCCCTTGTCCTCCAGAGGTCTCCTATGTACAAACAGTCCCTCTACTCACCAGCTGGCTTCTTCCTCCTGTGAGACGGGGGGTACCCTTGCCTGCAGCATCCGGTGGCCCTCATGACTCCCTACCGTCAACCTGTAGCAGGTGAGAGAATAAATTATTTATTACAGTTGTTACTTTGAATTTGAATTCCTGGATGTATTCTACATTACCTGTATTTTAATCAACAGGCCAAGTTGAGGCCCGTTTCAACAGGCATCACGCCAAGGCCCGCAACATTATTGAGCGCACCTTCGGGTTGCTCAAAACCCGCTGGAGAGCCATCTTCCTCCGGGCTTTGGAGATCCGGGCTCTGTTCGCCCCCAAGGTTGTTGGAGCATGCTGCATCCTCCACAACCTTTGCCTGTTAGCTGGTGACATCCAGGAAGAGGAGGAGGCAGAGGAGGATGACTGGGAGGATGAGGAAGCTGGGGGGAATGCTGCCCAAGGTCAGGAGCTGTCGGGAGTCAATCTCAGAGGCAGACTTGCTGCCGAAGAGTCTGCCCCTCAAGAGCTCCCGGCATTTCTGAGGGAGCATGATTACTAAAGAAAAACCCCAAATTCATAATCAGTTCAATAATTATTTGTAATTTTAATTAATGTTAATTGTAAATATTGTTTTGCTGATTAATTAAACATATAACAATGGTTAATTGTAAATATTGTTTTGTTGATTAATTAAACATATAACAGTTAGTTAAACATATAACAATGGTTAATTGTAAATATTGTTTTGTTGATTAATTAAAAATGATTGTATAGTTTATCTCAATTAAAAATGATTATATTATGTGTATAGTTAAACATATAACAATGGTTTGAAAAAACACCTGTAAGTAAAGTCAACCTCCCAATCAGATTTCAGTTTCAGAAGCGTTTGTTGTGACCACCGTTACAAGCCTTGGTGCCTCGATTTGTCTAGGAAGACGTTTTACCTCTCATCCAAGAGGCTTCATCAGTTCATGTTCGCTGACCAGGCTGAGACTGGTCCAAGGTCCGAGGACCAGTCTCAGCCTGGTCAGATGCGAACATGAACTGGCAAATAACTGACAGATAACCAAGTCCAGTTGCGTTTCGAATTTCTTTGAGACCACTTCATTCACAACTCAATACTCACACTATTTAATTGACAGAATAACAATAAAACAACAACAAAGAACTACATTTAAAAATTACCTACAACTACTACGTATATACACTATTTACATTTTCTCCACAAGCCTCTCAAAGAGAGACAAATACTTGTCAGCTCTCTGACTTGCTGCCCTCTCCCTCTCTTCTTCCCTCGCCTCTGCCCTCTTCTCCCTCTCTTCCTCTTTTTCTGCCTGCTCTCTCAGAAAGTCCATCAGCTGCCCACTGGCCCTGGCGGCTTTTCCCCTTCTCTGGGAGGGGCAGAGGACGGGAGGGTGACAACACCACCTGTAGCGGGGGTCAGATTGGCCGCAACTACCAGGGGCGGACTAATGGAGTGCTGCCCCTGGAGTGCGGCATCCATCTGACCATACCATGGCCAGATGGCAGCTGTCACCCCTCCTGCCTCCACCCCTTTCCCCGTTGGTGGGTCCCTAAGCTCCTAAAAAAATAAAAATTCACTGAATGAATGTTGCCATGTCCAACTTGTTTACTGAAAAGTAGATAGAATGGTGGTACCTTGTACTTTTCTTTCAGGTTATTCCACTTCTTTTGCGCCTGTTTGGGGGTGACAGGCACAGCACTGTCTCTCACAAAGACTCTGGATAAAGCACACACATTCACACAAAAAAGGACAACTTAAACATATTATTACACGTTGAGAACACGTTAACAAAGATATTACAGTGACTAACACACAAGCTGACAGAGACTACTGAATGTGATGTAGTTAGGATGATTGCACTTACATGCATGCAAGGAAGAGAATAGAGAATCACTATTCTCTTCCTTGCATTCATGTAAGTGCAATCATATTATATAGTGAATGTCTGTGTAAATACAAATACTTCATCAATAGTTATATTGATAATATATAGTTAATATTGTTAGTACAAACTAGTATATCACTTAGGTTGATAACTACACCTGTACTATTGCTGTTGCCCTTCACTTGTACTTTGTGGCACTTTAAGTCATTTTTGTTCACCAGGTTACAATTCACACTACTTATTTGATTTGTAGTATTATAAACATTTAGTTTAGCTTTATACTATATTTTTCTTTTATTCATTTAGGTTGCATCAAACTATTTTAAGAGGCTGTGAAGTCTGGCACAAACAAACACACCACCGGACCACTGCTCCTCGTATAAAAACACATAAAAAGCTTACTCACTCCCATCCGGTTTTAGACGAATTCCTCCATCTGGTGAAGAGGGCTTCGTTAGCGGCTCTCCATTTTATGAGAGCTGCGGTTTCGTCAGTTGTCCCTTGATTGAAGTTAAAACAATACAAAAATCAACCAAAATACAGGTCGTTAAACATTTGGCTAGGCTAAGTATAATCTCTTGAACTGACGTTAGTTTACATTATAATTACTCGGATATTAATTTGACGGAATGGCAGCTGTACGAATATGAATTGAAACCGGGGAGAACGGAGGAGCCTGATCCGGGGCCGGGGAGCGACTGAGCAGGAGAGGGAGACCAAAAAAAAAGACATAACATACACACACATGCGGGGCCGTAACACCATGCATGATGTACACTTATTTACGTTTGAAGGCACGGACCACAGCACCAAGCACGCAGCACGAAATACACAGACCACAGTTCGAGTGGACAGACCACAGAACGAGAGCACAGTATACAGTACACAGCATACACACACAGACCACAGCGTACCGTGTAGATAGATAGTTTATTTCGAACATGTAAAAACCAAAATTATCATGTACAAGGTAAACATAAACTGAAAACTATAAATTCTGTTTACATATCCGAAAAGGAATGGGAGGAAGGATAAACTTATTTTATTCCACCCCCTTTTAATAAATAATACCACTGAAATACTTAAAAACAATATACCCCTATTGATTATCAAACACCTGCCTCATTTCTGTACCTTGTAAAAATCATCTCCTTATTTTTAAAAAAAAACTGGTTTATGTTTGGACATTCCCTGAGCGTCCCCTCCAGACTGTTCCATACCGTTCTAGTTTCTTGAATAATATATCATGGTTTTAGGTCTATGAATATCTCAACTGTATACTCTTTTTGGTCTATTGAATTTGTTAGTTCCTCAACTGAATCGATTAATGCCAGTGATGTTGCTCTGTTCGATCTAAATCCATATTGACTTTTAGTGAGTAATTTGTGTTATTTATGAAACTGTCCAGTCGGTTATTGAAATGTTTTTCTAGAATTTAAGAGAATCTATAGTAATGACACAGGTCTGTAGTTTGTGAATTGGTGTTTGTTCCCAGTTTTGTACAGAGGTATGATCTTTGCTATTGTCATTTTGTCTGGAAATGTCTGGATCTGGGATTTCAGAATCAGAATCAGAATTCCTTTATTTGTCCCGCAAATGGGGAAATTTCTTTGTCACAGCAGCCAAAGGACAGTATCACACTTAAACAGTAATAAAAGTAAAAAATAAACAATATAATAAGACATAAGAAATAGAATTTAACTGGTATATACATAATATCTACAATATGAAATTGGTATTTACAATATGCATAGTATTTATTATTTATAATATGGACAGTGTAAGTTTAAACAGTTGGTATTTTTATTTACAAACAATAAATAATAAATATGGATATTAAAAATTGTCCAATTTGTGCAAAACAGAAAGTGTGTGGATATGTGCAGAGTTTTTTATTGTACAATGCACAGTGAGGTCTACTGGGAGCAGTGCTGGTTGTAGACTCTGACATCAGCAGGAAGGAAGGACCTGCGATACCTCTCCTTCACACACTTGGGGTGTATCAGCCTGTCACTGAAGGAGCTGACCAGTGCTGTGATAGTGGCCTGTAGGGGGTGGGACTCCTTCACCAGCAGCGATGATAGCTTGGCCATCATCCTGCTGTCTCCCACCACCTGCACTGGGTCAAGATTTGTTCTGCTAGGTCAGGTCCAACACTAACAAAACATTTATTAAAGCTGTTAACTACTTCATTCATATCGTACTTTTCAGTGTTATTGATAATAAAATACTTAGGATAACTTGATTGTTTAGAGCTATTTTTTATTACAGTCTTCAGTATGTTCCATATACCTTTAATGTTATTCTTATCATCTAATAGTTTGTATACTATTCTTTCCGAGCTCTTATAAAAAATATAAAAACAAGTTAACTAATATTATATTTTTTTTCTGCCTCCTTGATTCTCTGTCTCATACTTTCTCTGTACAGTATATTTCTCTTTTTGCAGGCATTCTGCAAACCCTTTGTGATCCAAGGATGATCAGCATATTTTAGTTTCCTATTAATTTTTATCATAGTGTTTTAAATATTTTTAAGAATTCATCATATGCACTATTTATATTATTGCTATTGTATACAATATCCCAGTTTTGCACCATTAGGTCATTTTTGAATGCCGTTATCGATACTTCTGTTCTCACTCTCCTGTACACAGTTTTATTGTCAAGTCAAGTCACAAGACAAGTCACAATTTATTTATAAAGCACATTTAAAACAACCTCAGTTGACCAAAGTGCTGTACAATTGCAAAAGCACAACAAAGTTAATCACAAACACTACAACAAATAATTAAAACAACACAAGGGATAGTAGTCAATTTAAAACAAATTTAGATTAAAAAGAGAGAATAAAAAAGGAGTAAAAAAGAGAGAGAGAGGGAAAGAAAAAGAGAGAGCCAAGATTGCTTGCTTTGCTGGGAGTGAACGCCAAGGAGAAAAGATACGTTTTTAGGAGTGTTTTAAAATGTTCAACGGACTGTGCAGCTCTAACATGGAGAGGTAGGCTGTTCCACAGCTTAGGAGCCGCGACTGAGAAGGCTCTGTCTCCACGAGTGGAGAGTCTGGACCTGGGTACTGCCAGGAGCACCTAAGTGCCCTAGCAGTGGTGTGCAACTGTAAAAGCTCAGATAAATAAGGTGGTGCCAGACCATTCATACATTTAAAAGCAATTAATAAAATTTTAAACTGAATCCTAAAATTAATAGGCAGCCAGTGCAAAGATGCAAGGACAGGAGTAATGCGCTCGCGTTTTTTCCTTCCAGTCAGCAGGCGGGCAGCCGCATTTTGAACAACCTGCAGGCGGCGCAGTGCTTTCTGGTCAAGGCCAACAAACAAGGAATTACAATAATCTAAACGTGATGTAATAAAGGTGTGAATTAATCTCTCAAATACATTTTTTGGGAGATAAACATTTGCTTTTGCCAACAGCCTTAGTTGGAAGAAGCTTGTTTTGACTATGGAGGATATCTGCTTGCCTAAAGTCACTCTCTAAAATAACACCAAGGTTCCTTGCAAAAGAATGACAGTAAAACTTAAGGGAGCCAATGGCGCCGTCACATCCATCAAGCAGATTTTGTTGACCAAATAAAATGATTTCAGTTTTGTTTTTGTTTAAAGACAGAAAATTAACTTCCATCCAAGTTTGGATATCTTTAAGGCAGTCTAGTAGAGTCTGAACAGAGGCTCGCCCATTTATCTTTAGGGGTAAATAGATTTGTACATCATTGGCAAAACAATGAAAAGAGATGTTGTAATTTCTAAATATGGATCCCAGAGGCAACATATATATCGAGAAAAGGAGTGGGTCCAAAACAGAACCTTGGGGCACTCCACAACTTAGAGGGGAAGTGGCTGAAAAATGCTGGCCAAGCTGAACAGAGAAGCTCCGGTCTGAGAGGTAGGACTGAAACCACTTAAAAACAGTGCCCCAAATGCCCACACAGGTGTTCAAACGTGACAGAAGAATTTTATGATCCACTGTGTCAAAGGCAGCTGTCAGATCTAAAAGGACCAGGACAGCAGAGTTACCAGTCAGCTGTCAAAAGAAGGTCATTAAACATTTTTAAAAGCGCTGTTTCTGTGCTGTGGCGTGACTTAAACCCAGACTGGAACTTCTCTGAGATACCATTTTGATCAATAAAAGACTGAAGCTGTTCATATACCACCTTCTCCAAGACCTTAGAAAGAAAAGGAAGCTTGGAGATGGGCCCTAAAGTTTGATAAAACTGTTTGGTCAAGGTTATGCTTTTTGATGAGGGGCTGGACCACAGCATGTTTTAAAGCAGCTGGAACACAGCCGGTCATCAAAGATAAATTCATCAGGTCCATAACACGAGGGCCAATCATATGGAAAACCTCCTTGAAAAGGCGGGGGGGGGGGGGGGGGGGGGGGTGCTGTCAAGAGGACAATAGAAAGGCCTGAGGTGCTGTACAATATCAGTTAAAGATGGGAGGGAGACTTGCTCAAAATTCTCAAAGACAGCAGGGCATATAGGAGGGACAGCAGGATCTGATGCAGACGGCAAAAGAGAGGACCTAATAACAGAAATTTTATCAATAAAGAAATTCAAGAAATCTTCACACAGTTTGGATGAAGGAATAATAGCACTGTGATCACAGGGGGTTCAAAATATTATTCAAAGTACTAAAGAGAAACTGAGGCTTATGGTTGTTAGCTGACACAAGATTGGATAGAAACTGACTTTTAGCAAATTTGACAGCATTTTGATATTTGATCAGACACTCATTTAAGATTTCTATGGAAACTTGTAGATGATCTTTTTTCCACTTTCTCTCAGCAGGTCTGCATGTGCGTCTTAACGTGCGAGTGGTGTCATTAACCAAGGCTCTCCTACTCGCTTAGAGCGTTTGCACCTAAAGGGAGCCACTGACTCTAATATGTCAATACAGGTACCATTAAACATGTCCAAGAGCTCATTAAGAGTGAGACCACAGTCGTGATCCTGCAGTACAGAGTCGCAAAAGGCTGCAGAGAATTCGCAGGCAGTTGAAGGGTTAATTGTGCGCACACGGAGCTCCGTGGCGCACAATTTAACCGGGGGATGAGGCAGTGTGATATTGAATAAAACAGCAAAGTGGTCGGAGATGTGTGTGTCAACAATCTCAATGACATTTAACTCCAGACCGAATGACAATATGAGGTCCAGTGTGTGTCCCTTTTCATGTGTTGGGTCAGATACAGACTGAGTAATATTAAGGTAGATTAGTCTTGTAGTCATTGTCATACACTGTAAAAACTGGCAGATGGTCACTGATGTCACTAAAAATCTCACACACACACACACACACACACACACACACACACACACGTAGATGTTGCTCGCTGCACTATACTGTATAGTATACTGTAATACATACAAGCAATGATATATACCTATAAAGTCTCCCTAAATGTCCCACCCACAGCACTCTTTGTATATATAAACTGTATACACACAGTCCACATACACAGTATACGTATACAGTCCACAGGATATGAAAAGAAGGATTGGCTGACTGTGGCTATCCTGAAGAGACTGTTGCCGGTGTGGGGAAACGAACCCACCATAGATGATCCGTCAGATTCATAGTCCAGTATTTCAGTTTCAATTAAATTCTTTATTGGTGATTGAGCATGATTGCAAACTTAATTAGGTGTGGTTTTCCTATAAAAGGAAATAAACAACAGAAATAATAGCGAAGGCTTTGACCATCTGGAAGCCCCCGGCAAAGGCACGGACCGCCGGTGGCGAAGGCTCGGACCCTCTGAAGCCGGAGGCGAAGGTGGCTAGAACCCTCTGTAAGCCGGCAGCGAAAGGCGGCTGGAACCCTCTAGAGGTCGGCAGCCAAGGCTCAGACTCTCTGGGAGCCGGCGGTGAAGGCAGCTGGAACCCACTGGAGGCCGACGGCGAAGGCTTGGACCCTCTGGAAGCCGGCGGTGAAGGGGGCTGGAACCCAATGGAAGCTGGCGGCAAGGGCGGCTAGAACCCACTGGAAGCTGGCGGCAAGGGCGGCTAGAACCCTCTGGAAGCTGGCGGCCAATGATCGGACTCTCTGGAACCCAATGGAAGCCGGCGGCGAGGGCGGCTAGAAACCTCTGGAAGCCAGCGGCCAAGGCTAGAACTCTCTGGAACCCACTGGAGGCCGGTGGCCAAGACACGGACCCTCTGGAAGCCGGCGACGAAAGTACGACCTGCAGCGTGAAATACACAGACCACAGAACGAGTACCCAGTACAAATGCCGCATACACAGACCACAGTACGTACACCGAATACACAGAATAGAGTACACAGACCACAGTACATAGTATACAGCATACACACAGACCACAGTAAAAATCCACGGTATACAAAACAGTCCACGGTATACGTATCAATCTGAAGTGCACATACACGGTATACACAACAGCCCACAGAATACATACAGTCCACATAATAGTCCACAGTATGAATACAAAGTATATATAACAGTCCACGGTATCAATCCACAATATACATAACAGTCCACGGTATACACAAGAGTCCACGGTATACACAAGAGTCCACAGTGCACAGACACGGTACACATAACCGTGCACACAACAGTCCACAGTATGAATACAAGGTATATACATAACAGTCCACAATATGAATCCACAGTACACACAGTCCACATAATAGTCCACAGTATGAATACAAAGTATACACAACAGTCCACGGTATAACTCCACAATATACATAACAGTCCACAGTATGAATACAAGGTATATACATAACAGTCCACGGTATAAATCCACATACAGGGTATACATAACAGTCCACATACAATATACATAACAGTCCACACAGTCCACATAATAGTCCACAGTATGAATACAAAGTATACACAACAGTCCACATACATAAAAGTGCACACAACAGTCCACATAATAGTTCACAGTATGAATACAAAGTATACATAACAGTCCACGGTATAACTCCACAATATACATAACAGTCCACAGTATGAATACAAGGTATATACATAACAGTCCACGGTATAAATCCACATACAGGGTATACATAACAGTCCACATACAATATACATAACAGTCCACACAGTCCACATAATAGTCCACAGTATGAATACAAAGTATACACAACAGTGCACATAACAGTCCACGGTATAAATCCACAATATACATAACAGTCCACAATATGAATCCACGGTACACACAGTCCACATAATAGTCCACAGTATGAATACAAAGTATACACAACAGTGCACATACATGGCATACACAACAGTGCATACAACAGTCCACAGTATGAATACAAAGTATACACAACAGTCCACAGTGCGCATACATAACAGTGCACACAACAGTCTACATAACAGTCCACGGTATAAATCCACAATATACACAACAGTCCACAGTATACACAACAGTCCACACACAGTGCACACAATAGTCCACACAACAGTCCACAGTGCACACACATGGCATACATAACAGTCCACATAATAGTTCACAGTAGGAATACAAAGTATACACAACAGTCCACAGTGCACATACATGGCATACATAACAGTGCACACAACAGTCCACATAACAGTCCACGGTATAAATCCACAATATACACAACAGTCCACATAATAGTCCACAGTATACACAACAGTCCACACACAGTCCACAGTATACACACCAGTCCACAGTCCACAGTATACACACCAGTCCACAGTATACACACCAGTCCACAGTGCACACACCAGTCCACAGTGCACACACCAGTCCACAGTGCACACACCTGGCATACATAACAGTCCACATAATAGTTCACAGTATGAATACAAAGTATACACAACAGTCCACAGTGCACATACATGGCATACATAACAGTGCACACAACAGTCTACATAACAGTCCACGGTATAAATCCACAATATACACAACAGTCCATATAATAGTCCACAGTATACACAACAGTCCACACACAGTCCACAGTCCACATAATAGTCCACACACAGTCTACATAATAATCCACAGTGCACACACGGCATACATAACAGTCCACATAATAGTTCACAGTATGAATATAAAGTATACACAACAGTCCACAGTGCACACAACAGTCTACATAACAGTCCACGGTATAAATCCACAATATACACAATAGTCCACACACAGTGCACACAATAGTGCACACAACAGTCCACAGTGCACACACATGGCATACATAACAGTCCACATAATAGTTCACAGTATGAATTCAAAGTATACACAACAGTCCACATAATAGTTCACAGTATGAATATAAAGTATACACAACAGTCCACAGTGCACATACATGGCATACATAACAGTGCACACAACAGTCTACATAACAGTCCACGATATAAATCCACAATATACACAACAGTCCATATAACAGTCCACAGTATACACAACAGTCCACACACAGTCCACAGTATACACACCAGTATACACACCAGTCCACAGTCCACATAATAGTCCACACACAGTCTACATAATAGTCCACAGTGCACACACGGCATACATAACAGTCCACATAATAGTTCACAGTAGGAATACAAAGTATACACAACAGTCCACATAATAGTTCACAGTATTAATACAAGGTATATACATAACAGTCCACGGTATAAATCCACATTATACATAACAGTCCACATACACGGTATACATAATAGTCCACAGTATGAATACAAAGTATACACAACAGTGCACATACATGGCATTCATAACAGTGCACACAACAGTCCACGGTATAAATCCACAATATACATAACAGTCCACACACAGTCCACATAAGTCCACAGTATACACAACAGTCCACATAATAGTCCACAGTGCACACACATGGCATACATAACAGTGCACACAACAGTCCACAGTATGAATACAAGGTATATACATAACAATCCACGGTATAAATCCACATACACGGTATACATAACAGTCCACAGTATGAATACAAAGTATACACAACAGTCCACACACATGGCATACATAACAGTCCACATAATAGTTCACAGTATGAATATAAAGTATACACAACAGTCCACAGTGCACACAACAGTCTACATAACAGTCCACGGTATAAATCCACAATATACACAATAGTCCACACACAGTGCACACAATAGTGCACACACAGTGCACACAACAGTGCACACAACAGTCCACAGTGCACACACATGGCATACATAACAGTCCACATAATAGTTCACAGTATGAATTCAAAGTATACACAACAGTCTACATAACAGTCCACGGTATAAATCCACAATATACACAACAGTCCATATAATAGTCCACAGTATACACAACAGTCCACACACAGTCCACAGTCCACATAATAGTCCACACACAGTCTACATAATAGTCCACAGTGCACACACGGCATACATAACAGTCCACATAATAGTTCACAGTAGGAATACAAAGTATACACAACAGTCCACATAATAGTTCACAGTATTAATACAAGGTATATACATAACAGTCCACGGTATAAATCCACATACACGGTATACATAATAGTCCACAGTATGAATACAAAGTATACATAACAGTGCACACAACAGTCCACGGTATAAATCCACAATATACATAACAGTCCACACACAGTCCACATAATAGTTCACATTATGAATACAAGGTATATACATCCACATACACGGTATACATAACAGTCTACAGTATGAATACAAAGTATACACAACAGTCCACAGTGCACATACATTGCATACATAACAGTGCACACAACAGTACACATAACAGTCCACAGTATAAATCCACAATATACACAACAGTCCACACACAGTCCACACTATACACAACAGTCCACATAATAGTCCACAGTATACACAACAGTCCACATAATAGTCCACAGTATACACAACAGTCCACACACAGTCCACAGTATACACAACAGTCCACACACAGTCCACAGTATACACAACAGTCCACACACAGTCCACAGTATACACAACAGTCCACACACAGTCCACAGTATACACAACAGTCCACATAATAGTCCACAGTATACACAACAGTCCACACACAGTCCACAGTGCACACAACAGTCCACATAATAGTTCACAGTATACATATAGTCTACATAAATTGTATACAGAACAGTCCAGTCCACATACAGTCTACAGACCACAATAGACATAGCACAGTCTACATACCACCGACCATAGTATACATACCACAGTACGAGGATCTTCTGGAAGCCTGCGGTGAAGGCGGCTGGAACCCCTCTGGAAGCCAGCGGCAAAGCAAGCAGGAACCCTCTGGAAGCCGGCGGCAAAGCCAGCAGGAACCCTCTGGAAGCCGGCGGCAAAGCCAGCAGGAACCCTCTGGAAGCCGGCGGCAAAGCCACAGACCCTCTGGAAGCCGGCAGCAAAGCTGGCTGGAACCCATTGTAGGCCAGCAGCGAAGGCTTGGACCCTCTGGAACCCGGCTGGAACCCACTGGGGGCCGACGGTGAGGGCTTGGACCATCCGGAAGCCAGCGGTGAAATCAGGGACCATCTGGAAGCTGGCAGCGGAGGCTCGGACCCTCTGGAAGCCGGCTGGAACCCACTGGGGGCCGACGGTGAGGGCTTGGACCATCCCGAAGCCGGCGGTGAAAGCAGGGACCATCTGGAAGCCGGTAGGAACTCGATGGAGGCCAGTGGCGAAGGCTCGAAACCTCTGGAGTACACAGACCAAAGTATGAGTACACAGCATGCAGACCACAGCAGGAAATACATAGAACGAATGCTGAGTACACAGTGCAAATACACAGTACCAAGTACACAGACCCTCTGGAAGCCAGCGGCGAAACTGGCAGGAACCCACTGGAGGCCAGCGGCGAAAGCTCGGAACCTCTGGAATACACAGCACGAGTACACAGCATACACACAGACCTCAGTACGAATACACAGTATGAGTATACAGCATATATACAGACTGCAGTATCAATACACAGTACGAGTACATAGCATACATGCAGTCCACATACCACAGAACATAGTATACATAACATAGTATACATACCACAGTAAAAAAGGATTGAATCCTCTGGAAGCCAGCGGCGAAACTGACAGGAACCCACTGGAGGCCAGCTGGGAAGGCTCGGAACCTCTGGAAAACACAGTACGAGTACACAGCATTCACGCAGACTACAGTACAAGTACACAGACCACAAAACTAGTACACAGATCACAGAACAACTACACAGTACGAATACAGAGTAGACAGGCAGACCCCAGTACCAACAAAGAATACACAGTACGAGTACATAGACCACAGTACATGCAGTCCACATACCACAGAACATAGTATACATACCACATAAAAAGGATTGAATACTTTGGAAGCCTGCAGCAAAGGCGTGGACCCTCTGGAAACCGGCAGGAACCCACTGGGGGCCAGCGGCGAAGGCTCCGAACCTTTGGAATACACAGTATGACTACACAGCATACATACAGACCACAGTAGGAATACACATCATACATACAGACCACAGTACAAGTACACAACATACACACAGACCACAGAACAAGTAAACAGCACAAAATACAAATTATTATTATTATTATTATTATTACATAAGTTTATGATGAAACCTAAATGCAGTTTAATTCATGGTTCTGCCATCAGACTTTATTGAAATGTTTAAGTTAAAATAGTGGTGAGAGATTACTTCCTGTCGGACTAATGTAAGACGTGAGCCGGAAGTTGTGAGTGAGAATTGAGGAAGAGAAAAAGAGACGAGAGAAACTACTGGCTAATCAGGCACACACGTTAATTATTCTGTATATTTGTGTACGTTTTGTATGGTAAATAATTTCTGAGAGTGATGTATGTGAATTGTGTTTGTTGCAGTTTTCACAGTGCTCCGTAACTTTCAAAGAGAGAAAATAAATTGATTGTGGACATCAGTAAGAGGCGTGATTCCTTTAACCAGAGTAGATACAGTGAAAATGTGTCCTAATCCATCACAAGGCTTCAGAGTTTCTCATCCGACTACGGCTAAGACGAGTGGCAGTGCTTACATCCTGCAGCAAGCTACAGGCAGTGGTGCTACACATCCTGCAGCAAGCTACAGGTTTCGGTGGGCAGCAGTGCTTCTCATCCTGCAGCAAGCTACAGGTTTTGGCGGGCGGTGGTGTTTCTCATCCTGCAGCGAGCTACAGGCATCGTTGCTACACATCCAGCAGCAGCTGCAGGTTTCAGCGGACACGCCGTGGAGCAGTTTCGGGCTACAACGTGAGTCCTCAGGTCAGACTGCAATTATTATGCCTCAGGAAATCGATGGATAGAACATAAACTACCGTTTAATCTCGACAAACAGGAGTAAAGGGATCCTGAACATCAAAAAAAAAAAAGGGTTCTATTGAATGCTTTAAAAATAACTGCTATTGTTTTGCCGAAAAGACTGCTCAATATTACTTGATTTCATCAAGTTGGGAAAGTTAATTTCAGGTACTAACTAAATATTAAGGTGTCACTTTTGAGTGAAAGTTCAAAATGTCTCAAAATGGTGATAGTCAGTCTAATGTCATGTCACAAGGGCAAGATGCAGGAGAGTTAGATGAGGAAAAAAAGAAAATCCTCTCGTGAAAGACGATTAACACCTAAAATGCAAGAACTGAAAGAGTAACAGTTAATTCAAAATAAGAAATTTAAAGTAACATGAGAAATGGAAAAATATAAAGGAGGTATTAAGCTGGTTTAGATCCTACCTATCTAACAGAACTCAGTTTGTACATGTTAACGATGAATCCTCTTTGTACACCAAAGTGAGCTATGGCGTTCCACAAGGATCAGTACTTGGTCCAATTCTATTCATTTTATATCTGCTTCCTCTTGGTAGCGTTATTAAAAAATATGACATTAATTTTCATTGTTATGCGGACGATGTTCAGTTATACTTATCCTTTAAACCTAAGGCAACCAACAAAATTTCTAAACTTCAAGCTTGTCTGCAGGATATTAAAATATGGATGACTCGTAACTTTCTGCTGCTCAACTCAGATAAGACTGAAGTTATTGTACTGGGTCCTAAACATCTTAGAAAACATCTAGTCAATGATACTGTTATTTTAAATGACATCTCTTTAACTTCAGCCCTCACGGTCAGAAATCTTGGTGTTACTTTTGATCAGAATTTATCATTTGACTCTCACATTAAAGAAATCTCAAGAACTGCCTTTTTTCATCTGCGTAACATTTCCAAAATCAGATCCCTTCCATCTCTAAAGGATGCTGAAAAATTAATTCATGCATTTGTGACTTCACGACTTGACTACTGTAACTCTTTACTGTCGGGTTGTCCGAGTAAGTCACTAAGGACACTCCAATTAGTTCAAAAACACTGCTGCCCGTGTCCTGACTGGGACGAGAAAAAGAGACCATATCTCTCCTGTCTTGGCTTCTCTACACTGGCTCCCAGTAACTGCTAGAATAGATTTTAAAGTTGTCCTCCTAACATATAAAGCACTACATGGTCAGGCACCCTCATATCTTTAGGACCTTATAGTTCCCTACCACCCAAATAAGACTCTGCGATCCCAAAATGCAGGCTTGCTGGCTGTGCCTAGAGTATTAAAAAGTAGTATGGGAGGCAGGGCTTTTTGCTATCGGGGCCCAACTTCTCTGGAATCAACTCCCAATTCAAATTCGTGGGACAGATGCTCTCTCTATTTTCAAAAATCGACTTAAAACATTCCTTTTTAAAAGAGCATATAATTAGGGATCCGAGTATGGTATCTTATCTTTTTATTTTTTCCTCAAATTGATTTGTTTTTACCTTGGCCTAATTTTATTTGTATGATTGTTTTTTTGTTTTATCACTGCTATTGTTTTGTTGTCACTGTGTATTTTTACTGCCTGACTGTTGATTAATACTGTTTTTAATTGTTTGATGATTTGTTTAAAGCACCTTGAGATGCATTTCATGTATGAAAGGCGGTATATAAATAAAATTATTATTATTATTACTCGTACAAGGTTGAAGCAAGAGTGCTCTGAGGGCGCCATGTATGACATGTTGGATAGAGCTGAGAAGCTTGGTTCCCAATTAAAGGAGCTGTACGATACCATCCGACTCCAAACTACACCAAGTCAAGAAATTTGGAGGAAAGTTGATGCATGCTCAGCTGTGACAGCAGACTTACCGCAATTAATGAGTACGCCTCACTGGAGGAGGAGATGAGTTTGATGCTCAGGCAGAAAGATCAAGGTTACGCATGCTACTTGATAACGACTATGCTAGGTCCATATATGGATCCGCAGCCTCCAGAGTTACTGCAAGCAGCTGCCACCATTCTGACCATCTCTCAGAGTCACCTAGCATTTCGGCTAAGAGGGCAGAAACAGCTGCTCAGTTGGCTGCAAAGAGAGCTGAAATTGATATGGAAGCTGCCATTGAAGCAGGTGAAAAAAGTGAAAATCAGAGAGACATTGATGTTATTCAAGCAAACTAAATGTTTACACTGAAGAAGAGACAAAAGGAAAGGATGGATCATGCAGTCCTGTATGCAGCAAAGTTAATGATACGAACCCACTCACTCACTCACTCCATCCCAGGCCAAGAACAGCAAGCTGTAAAAAAAAATGAGACATCCCTAGTCCAGGCATTACAAGAGTCATTAGCTCTCACTCGCCTTCCAACCCCAGAACCTACCGTATTCTCAGGTGATCCTTTGAAGTTCACAGAATGGAGTACAAGCTTTAAAGCTCTTATAGAAAGACGATGCTCTAATCCTGCAGATAGGCTGTTCTACCTGCAAAAGTACATGGCAGGGGAAGCTAAATCTTTTCTTGAGGGCAGCTTCTACAGAAAAGACGAAGAAGCCTATCAACAAGCATGGAATAGGTCGAACGCCAGATATGGCCATTCCTTTGCAGTGCAACAGGCTTTCAGAGAGAAGCCAAGGATCGGTGGAAAAAGAGTGTCAAGCTGAGAGAATTCTGTGATTTTCTCCAAACATGTAGTAATGCCATGTCCCATGAAGAGTTTACAGGTTCTGAACGACTGCGAGGAGAACCAGAAAGTGCTGGTCAAGCTTCCTGAATGGGTGACATCCAGGTGGAATTGCGTCACAGAGCAGCTGGATCAAGGCCGTGACTATCCAAGCTTTCATGAGTTTGCTTCATTTGTCGCTAAAGAGGCACATATTGCATGTAATCCAGTGTCATCCTTACATGCTTAAAGGCACTCTGCAGAGACACCAGCAAGAGAGATGAAGCGCTCAAAAGCGAATACGTTTGAAACAAATGTGAAGGCCCCAGTTTCATCGAGCTCCACATCCAAACCAGACCTTAATGAAATCCGGTTGAAAGATGCTGGAAAATCAAAGCAATGGAGCACACCGCTACAAAACTCAAACATAAGCAAGTGTATTTGCTGTGGAGAAAACCACTCCATACATAGATGCAAAAAGCTAACAAATGTCTGCAGGAAAAGAAAAAAAATTATACATGAAAATAAACTGTTTTGTGTGTCTGAGAAAAGGTCACAATTCTAAAGACTGTAGAAACAGAGCCATGTGTGGAACAGGCCCGGACTGGCCATAGGGAGAACCGGGAGTATTCCCGAAGCGCCGGCCTATGATTGGCCTGCTGGCCTGCATCTCTCTCTCTGGTACCTGCTGCGGTGTGTGTGTGTAGCGAGTGGACCGGGAGAGGAGATGAGGCTTCGTCGATGATGGACCCTAACCCGGGTAAAAAAAAGAGGAAAGGCGGTGCCGAGAGGGAGAGAGAGAAGAAAAAGAAAGGCGCTGGAGGATGACGCGGCCAAATGCCTAAAATTGACTAATTTATCCCCCCCCCAAAGCTAAGTTATCTAAAAAAAACACTGGTTCTTGTCAAAAGCTACAGGCAGCAATGGAACCAGTAAAGCTGAAGCTCTCCACCATGATGGGGAAAGATTCAATTGTGCAGAGTCAAAGAGTATGTGATCTCAAAGTCAGAGGTCTCTCCTCAAACATTTCCATCAACTTACCTCCAGCCTACACGAGAGACTTCATTCCTCTTGACCGCGCACATATCCCCACTTGTCAAACAGCCAACAAATGGAAACACCTGGTCAACATAGCCCAAGAGATACCCCCATTAAAGGACTGTGGTGTCGGATTATTGATTGGCTATGACTGCTCCAGAGCGCTAATTCCAAGGAAGGTCATCCCTGGGTGTGACTGAGCCCTACGCTATTAAAACTGACCTTGGTTGGAGCATTGTGGGAAGCGCACCACAGCGTGCGACTGCTAAAGAGGTGACTGGTCTTTGTCATCGAGTATCTGTCAGAGAGCCACCACCTATAACACCATCTTCTGAATATTTGCTTCCTGCAGATTTTAAAAGGGAAGAATCAAGCAAAACAAGCATGGTCACCTTGAGATGCCTCTTACCTTTAAGGTACGTCCTCACCTCCCAGACAATAAGAAGCTGGCTTTGGCTCGGCTGAAGCACCTCAAAAGGAAGCTGGACAGGGATCCCAAGTTTCAAAAACGACTATGTGAGGTTTACGGAAGGCGTTTAAGGATGAGGATGCAGAGAAAGTAGACACCCAACCAGAGCCTGGGAAAATCTGGTATATCCCACATCAAGGGGTTTACCACCCCAGGAAACCAGACAAGTTTCGGGTTGTTTTCGACTGCTCTGCAAAGTACAAAGGCACCTCATCAAATGATTATCTGCTAACAGGACCCGATCTTACAAACGGTCTCACAGCTGTACTGTGCCGTTTCCGTAAACATCCCATTGCAGTCATGTGTGATGTGGAAAAAATGTTCCACAGGTTTCATGTCAGCAAAGAAGATAGACTATTTGCGGTTTCTCTGGTGGGAAAACGGGGATACAAACTCAGAACCCACAGAATACCGCATGAAGGTGCACCTGTTTGGAGCATCATCTTCCCCTGGATGCGCCAATTATGGCATGAAACACCTCGCTAGTCAAAATGAGAAAGAGTGCCCCTTGCAGCTAGCTTCATCAGGAAGCATTTCTACGTCGATGATGGCCTCATAAGCGTGAAATCGGTTGGTGAGGCAATTGAGTTAGTGAAGGAAGCCCAAGTTGTGTGTGCTAAAGGACAGTTGCACCTTCACAATTCCTTTCAAATAGCCGAGAGGTACTAGATTCCATTGACATTGCAGAACGCGCTGTGGAGATAAAAAATGTTGATCTCAACCATGATGACTTACCAGTGCAAAGAGTGCTAGGTGTAAGATGGAACATTGAAAGCGACAGCTTCTCCTTTAAGGTGATACTTGATGAGAAATCAGCGACATGACAAGGGATTCTTTCAATCGTGGCCTCTTTATACAACCCTTTGGGGTTTCTAGCTCCATTTATCCTTGAAGAAAAAAAAGAGTACTGCAGGAGATGTGTCAGAGAGGTATGGGGTGGGACGATTCACTACTGGATGAAGGATTTGGAAAACCTTGAGAAGATCAAGATTCCAAGATGCTTCATACCTGATAGCTTTGGTGAGGTCCAGAGAGTTGAACTGCATCATTTTTCTGATGCGAGCAGTCAAGGATATAGCCAGTGCTCTTACATCAGGTTGTTGAGCAAAGAGAAAGTGCACTGCTCCTTGGTCATGGGCAAAGCGAGAGTCGCGCCAACCAAAATAGTCACAATACCAAGGTTGGAGCTAACTGCCGCAGTAACCTCAGCAGCCGTAAGCAACATGTTAAGGGAGGAGCTGGAGCTCACGATCGATGAGGAATATTATTGGACAGATTCTCAAGTGGTTCTTGGCTACATCAATGAAGCACAAAGGTTTCATGCTTTTGTTGCGAACCGTGTCCAGAGAATTCGAGAAACCACTAACAAGACAGTGGCACTACGTCGACACAGGAGAGAATCCGGCTGACGATCCCTCCAGAGGCCTCAAGGTGGCCGACCTCATCAACTCAAATTGGCTCTCTGGTCCTAAGATTTTATGGGAGAGAGATAACCACAAACCAGGTCACATCAGAGCTGTTGGTGGGAGATCCGGAGGTGAGGATTACACAGGTGCTGAAAACTGAGGCTATAAGGCAGTTTGACATCCAAGGACACCTGTCAAGGTTCTCAAGATGGACCACAGCGCTCAATGTCATTGCTTGTATCTAGCGGTTGGCTAAGAGAATCAAGACCACGGAACCTTTAAAAAGGTGAAAGAGAGAAGGCAAGCCGCACTGACTCATTAAGCTTGCGCAACAAGATGCCTTCCAAGAGGAGTTGGACATGCTCAGTGAGAAATCAGGAAAGCTGCCTTGCAACCACCAACTCAGCTTGACCCGTTTCTCCAAGATGGTATAATGAGAGTGGGAGGAAGACTGAGAAAGGCATCTGCGCCTTTTGAGTTGAGACACCCAGTAATCCTTCCTAAAGATGGCGCTGTCACAAACCTCATCATTGCACATCATCATGATAAAATACAACACCAAGGCAGAGGACAAACTCTCAATGGACTAAGAGCCAACGGTTACTGGATAGTGCGTGGAAGTATAGCTGTAGCCTAATACATCAGGCAGTGTGTATGGTGCAGGAGGGTGCTTGCACCGCCAGAGGAACAACGGATGGTGGACTTACCGAGTGACCGTGTTGATCCTACACCACCGTTCACTTACTGTGGCATGGACTGCTTCGGTCCCTTCCATACCAAGCAAGGTCGTAAGGAACAAAAACGGTACGGCCTCCTCTTCACATGTCTTTGTTCCAGAGCAGTGCATATAGAAATGTTGGAGGATATGACGACCGATGCGTTCATCAATGCCTTCCGATGCTTTGTCGCTATCCGTGGAACTGTTAGACACATTAGATCGGACCAGGGCACTAATTTCGTGGGAGCAAGAAAGGAAATGGCAAAGGCTCTGAAAGAACGCAATAAGGAAAGAGTGGCTGCATACCTGGCAGACAATCAGTGTGACTTCCAGATGAATACGCCGCACTCAAGTCATGCTGGAGGTGCCTGGGAGCGCCAAATCAGGACAGCGAGAAGTGTACTGAGCACAGTCCTTGCCAGCAGTGCTGGAAGGGTGGACGATACATCCTTAAGGACATTCCTTTAGGAAGCTATGTCCATTGTAAACAACCGCCCACTCACTGTCGACAACATCAGCGATCCCACAAGTTTGGAGCCACTCACGCCAAATCGCTTGATCACAATGAAATCTTCTGTTCCACTCCCTCCATCGGGAAAGTTCATCAAGGAAGACCTGTACACTAAAAAACGGTGGAGAAGGGTTCGATACCTGTCAGAGCAATTTTGGCACGGATGGAGGAAGGAATACCTATCAAACATTGCTCTATGACAGCGATGGCATGCGCCAAGCCGTAACATGGATGTGGGTGATATTGTAATCATCAAAGAAGAGGACGTCCCTCGCGATGAATCGAAAATTGCTAAGGTTGTTGAAGCACGTGAAGATGATGGTGGACTGGTACAAAAAGTGACAGTGCAAGTTGGAGAACGAAAGTTAGGAAAAGGGGGTGAACGCCTCAACCAGCCATCCATCGTTCAAAGACCCATTCAGAAGCTAAAAGGGGGAAAGATTAGTCATTGATTAAATGTCTCCTTTAAGCTAAAAGTGGTCATTAGCCGCTTCAAGGGACGTCCCCTTGAAGCGGCTGAGCTGCAAGCAGCAACAGAGCGCAGCAGAGCCAAGTTTGAGATAACTTGCACTACAAGGAAAGTGAAAAAAGGAGAAAAAGACAAGTGAGAGGAAATGGGGAAACCTAGAACAAACACCAGGTCGGAGAATAGCGCCGAAGCTGAGTCAATGTTGGACGCTATGAATGAAAGCCTGGCGGCGATGAGAGAGGAGCTTAAGGAAAGCATGACCGAAATCATGAAGAAGATGGAACCTCTCCAAAAGGTGATAGCTGAAATCAAACAGCTCCAGGAAGAGAATGCAAAAAAAGACCAGCTGCTAAAGGAGCTGGGGAACAGAGTGGAGGAGCTGGAACAGCAGGGAAGACTCAATGAGGTGATTGTGACTGGCCTCAAAATTAAGCATCAGACATACGCAAGGGCGGCTGCGGCCAACCGGTCGTCGGAGCCTGATGAATCGGATACCAAATCTGTGGAGAAGCAGGTGTCTGAGTTCCTGGCTGACAAAGACATCGATGTGGATTTCAACAATGTGGAAGTATGTCACCTCTTACCCCGGAGGAAAGAGTCTGGAACGCGAGCTGTCGTGCTGAGATTCACCAATAGAAAATACAAGACAGCACTGCTGAAGCAGGGCAGGAAGCTCAAAGGCTCGGATGTCTACATCAACGAGAATCTCATCAAAAAGAATGCTGACATCGCCAGAAAAGCTCGCCAACTGAAGAAAGGGGGCAAGATTCACCACACCTGGACGGCAAACTGCAGAATCCACATCAAAACAAATGGATCTTCAGCAGAAGAAGTCATAATAATACAAATCAGGAGTGAGGACGAACTGGAGAAATTCAACAATTAAGGTATGGCTCACGAACACTCCATAACTACAGCACAGCAAAGGTCAAGGGTTTTTACACAGACTAAAAAGATGATGGAAATATCAGAGAGGATTGCTGAGCATGAAAGTGAGGAGCTGATTACAAATCAACATGTGAACCACACCTTAACAGAACCGAATGAAGGAATTGACCCGGATAATCACTTCTACTTTAACATGACTGAGAAATGCCAGTGCTACACTGAAGATCAATACAACGAGAGCATTGAGATGGATGGGAAACTGTCTAATTCACTTTAATAGCAGGAGTCTATAGACCAACTTCAACCACATCAAGGAATACCTAACATCACATCAAAAATCCTTTCATCATTGCGGTGTCGGAAACATGGATTAATGAAGACGAAGGCACAGATTTTTGCCTGGATGGATATAAACTTGTTTGTGTTAACAGAAGAAACAAAGGTGGAGGAGGAGTGGCCCTTTCTTTGACAATAACATCAAGTATGAGACTGTACAAAATATGTCTAAAGCTGTTGAGCACTTAATGGAATGTGTGACAATTGAAATCTGTGACAAAAGGTAGAAATATAGTGGTAAGCAGATTCAAAAATAGAAGCTATCAATGAATGTGTGGGAGGAATAATCTCAGAAACTAGCCAAAAGAGGGTTTTTATCTGTGGTGATGTAAATATTTACTTACTCAACCCAAAACAAAATACAGTGATTGATGAGTTCACTAATATGATGTATACGATGGGCTTACAACCTCTCATTACACGACCAAGCAGGATCACAACACACAGTGCTACTCTAATCGACAATATTTTCACTAATATTATATTATATTATATTATATTATATTATATTATATTATAGGGAATGACATAATAAGAGGACTACTGATAAATGATACAAGTGACCACCTACCAATCTTTGCCATCTATGACTGGAAACACTGAGACAGACACTGAACAAAAACACATATAGAAGGGTCAGGACTGAAGAAGGAATGAATACACTGAAAAATGAACTACTGAGGCAAAACTGGAACAATGTTTACAATGAAACAGATGTGAATGGTGCATATGATTCCTTTTTGCAAGTATTTAAAACGCTGTATAACAGACACTGTCCTGTGAAAAAAAGACAAATCAAAATAAGGAGGGGAAACCATGGCTAACAAACATTGCTAAATGCCTGCAGGAAGAAAAACACCCTGTACATAAAATTAAGGACGGACCAGTCAGAAACGAGATACAAACGATATAGAAACAAACTAAATAGCATCCTAAATGATCACAAGAAAGAATACTACAGTAATCTACTAGCAGAAAACAGGAACTATACCAAAAAACTATGGGATACTCTAAACGATGTGATCAAGAATAAAAATACAAAACCTAGCTACCCTCCCGACTTAAAGGATAATACCATGAAGGAAGATAACATGAGAATCATAGCAGAAAGATTCAACAACTTCTTTGTTAATGTGGGGCCAGATCTAGCCAAGGACATTCCTGACTCATCCCTACAATGGGACCACTTTGATAAGGACAGAGGCAGAAATCCCAGCACAATGTTTCTCACACCAATGAAGGACATAGAGATTAGACACCTGGTCAACAAATGCGTAGCAAAAACATCCACTGATGTCAATGACCTCGACATGACGCTAATTAAGAAAGTATTAGATGGAATCATTTCACCTCTAACACATATCTGCAACCTGTCATTTCAAACTGGGACATTTCCCACCAAAATGAAGTTGCAAAAGTTGTGCCACTGTTCAAGAAAGGTGACATACACGAAATTACTAATTACAGACCAGTCTCAATACTGCCACAACTGTCAAAAACTCTAGAGAAACTATTTAACAATAGGCTAGACAACTACATCAACAAACACAATCTGCTATACGATAGCCAATATGGATTCAGAAGAAACCACTCGACTGCTCTAGCTTTAACTGAGTCTGTGGAAATCATTACTGATGCTGCTGACCAAAAACTACATTCAATAGGAATTTTCATAGATCTGAAAAAAGCATTTGACAACATTAACCATGATATTTTGATAGCTAAACTGGAGAGATATGGTATTAGAGGTATAGTACTGGAATGGGTCAAGAGCTACCTACACAAGAGATCCCAATATGTTAAAATGGGTGATAACACAATAACTTGCTTGGACATAGTTTGTGGGGTCCCACAGGGGTCAGTTCTGGGTCCAAAGCTGTTTATACTATATATAAATGACATATGCAAAGTATCCAATATTCTGAAATTAATATTATTCGTAGATGATACTAATATTTTCTGTTCTGGGGATGACTTGAACCAATTAGTGGAAACAGTCAATAATGAAATGGCCAAGCTTCATATGTGGTTTAATATAAATAAACTATCACTAAATCTAGAGAAAACTAAATACATGCTGTATGGGAAAAAAGGCTACAAGAAGAGTATTAACATTCAAGTTAATGGAGTGAATATTGAAAGGGTTAGTGAGAACAAAGTGCTGGGAGTGATTATCGATGACATGTTAAGTTGGAAGCCATACATAAGACACTTAAAAAGTAAGCTGGCCAGGAGTGTGTCCATACTTTGGAAGGCACAAAAACTACTAAATCAGAAAGCACTTTATCTGTTGTATTGCACACTAGTCTCTCCACACCTACAATACTGTACAGAGGTTTGGGGACACACTTATAAAGGCAACACACATGCCCTGCTAATACTCCAAAAAAGAGCTTTGAGAATTCTACATTATGCCAATTACAGGGAACATACAAATCAATTATTTATCAAATCAAAAATACTCAAATTATATGATTTAATAAACCAATTGTACCCAAACAATAGCTGACATTGAAAAGCACAAATGTCAACTTGTGTGAAGAACTCAGCTGACTCCTGTAAATCGAGACACTAAGGAGAATCAATTGGTCCATGATGGAGTTGCTAAGCTGGTCACTGAATGCGATTGACAGACTGTTCTCAACAAGGCGTGTGGGTTCTGGTGAACCTACATGCCCGGACGGGACCTTCCTACCTTCCTATCGGAGTCAGGAATTGAGTCTCTAAACGACCCGGACTGATTTGAATACTCCAGCCCTCGCGCTGGGTATCTCCTCCCACACTATGCCAGCTACCTTACTCGCTTACTTGTAAGGTAATTGGCATAGTGTGTAATCTTAGCTGCTGGCATGAGAGACCAGACCTGAGAGCACCAAAACGTTATCTGCAGTAAAGCAATCACTACTTTGTTTTGGAGCCGGAGACAGGGGTTACCTGCTACATGTCTGCTGTGCTACTATCAGTTATATGCAGGCACGGACACAGAAAAGTTGCTTTGCGTTGTGTATTGCTCGTTGCCATGGTCATGCGATGCCATCCTCACGTCTTCCTCCTGGCAGGAAGAGGTGGGAGGCGCATGCAGTAGGGAAAGGCACTCAAACCGGCCGCTTAGAGCAGGGCTGTGAAACTGGTGTGTAAAGAACCCTGCTGTGCTTAATCCTACGTTTTTTTCGACCAAAGCATGTTACTATCATTTCATTTAGACCATTTAGTCACCTTTAAAGGACACAACAGAACAGTACTCAGAAATCACCATTAATCATCTAATGAAGAGTAAGTGTATTTCACATCTCCATTTGTGCTAATCAAAGGTAATTTGGTGAGAGTGTAGCTGACGCTCGCCATAGCATCTATGTGTTACCATGGCAACACCGAAGTTGGGTTGATATCACATTTGACTTCTGAATTATTATTATTATTATTATTATTATTATTATTATTATTATTATATGATGAAACCTAAATGCAGTTTAATTCATGGTTCTGCTGTCAGACTTGAAATGTATGAAATGTTTAAGTTAAAATAGTGGTGAGAGATTACTTCCTGTCGGACTAACATAAGATGTGAGCTGGAAGTTGTGAGTGAGAATTGGGGAAGAGAGAAAGAGACGAGAGAAAACTGTCTACTACTGGCTAATCAGGTGCACACGGTAATTATTCTATACATTTGTGTACGTTTTGTTTGGGAAAATAATTTCTGAAAGTGATGTATGTAAAATGCGTTTTGTTGCAGTTTTCACAGTGCTCCGTAACTTTCAAAGAGAGAAAATAAATTGGTTGTGGACATCAGTAAGAGGCGTGATTCCTTTAACCAGAGTAGATACAACAAGTACATAGCATACATACAGACCACAGTACGAGTACACAGACCACAGTACATGCAGTCCACATACCACAGTATACATACCACGGAACATAGTATACATACCACAGTAAAAAGGATTGAATCCTCTGGAAGCCCGCAGCGAAGGCGCGGACCCTCTGGAAGCCGGCGGCGAAACCGGCAGGAACCCACTGGAGGCCAGCTGGGAAGGCTCGGAACCTCTGGAATACACAGTATGAGTACACAGCATACATACAGACCACAGTATGAGTACACAGATCACAGAACAAGTATACAGTACGAATACAGAGGAGACAACACGCAGACCACGGTACAAACAACAAATACACAGTACGAGTCCACAGCACAAAATACACAGCAGGAAATGCATAGAACGAATGCTGAGTACACAGTGCAAATACACAATACCAAGTTCACAGACCACAGTATGAGTTCACAGCATACATGCAGAGCACAGTACGAGTATACAGCATACATACAGACCACAGTACGAGTACACAGACCACAGTACATGCAGTCTACATACCACAGTATACATACCACGGAACATAGTATACATACCACAGTAAAAAGGATTGAATCCTCTGGAAGCCCGCAGCGAAGGCGCGGACCCTCTGGAAGCCGGCGGCGAAACCGGCAGGAACCCACTGGAGGCCAGCTGGGAAGGCTCGGAATCTCTGGAATACACAGTATGAGTACACAGCATACATACAGACCACAGTATGAGTACACAGATCACAGAACAGGTATACAGTACGAATACAGAGGAGACAACACGCAGACCACGGTACAAACAACAAATACACAGTACGAGTGCACAGACCAAAGTACGAGTCCACAGCACAAAATACACAGCAGGAAATGCATAGAACGAATGCTGAGTACACAGTGCAAATACACAATACCAAGTTCACAGACCACAGTATGAGTTCACAGCATACATGCAGAGCACAGTACGAGTATACAGCATACATACAGACCACAGTACGAGTACACAGACCACAGTACATGCATTCCACATACCACAGTATACATACCACGGAACATAGTATACATACCACAGTAAAAAGGATCGAATCCTCTGGAAGCCCGCAGCGAAGGCGCGGACCCTCTCGAAACCGGCAGGAACCCACTGGAGGCCAGCTGGGAAGGCTCGGAACCTCTGGAATACACAGTATGAGTACACAGCATACATACAGACCACAGTATGAGTACACAGATCACAGAACAAGTATACAGTACGAATACAGAGGAGACAACACGCAGACCACGGTACAAACAACAAATACACAGTACGAGTCCACAGCACAAAATACACAGCAGGAAATGCATAGAACGAATGCTGAGTACACAGTGCAAATACACAATACCAAGTTCACAGACCACAGTATGAGTTCACAGCATACATGCAGAGCACAGTACGAGTATACAGCATACATACAGACCACAGTACGAGTACACAGACCACAGTACATGCAGTCCACATACAGTATACATACCACGGAACATAGTATACATACCACAGTAAAAAGGATCGAATCCTCCGGAAGCCGGCAGCGAAGGCGCGGACCCTCTCGAAACCGGCAGGAACCCACTGGAGGCCAGCGGCAAAGGCTCGGAGCCTCTGGAATACACAGTAAGAGTACACAGCATACATACAGACCACAGTACGAGTACACAGCATACACGCAGACCATAGTAGGAGTACACAGACCACAGTACATGCAGTCTATATACCACAGAACATAGTATACATACCACAATAAAAATGCACAGGCCACAGTATGACTACACAGACCGAGTACACGGGTACGAACACCAAATCGCAGTACAAGTAAACCTACCACAGAACGAGTACACCAACCACAGTAAACAGTACACCGCATACCACAGTGTACATACCTTAGACCACAGAACAAGTACACGGTACAAATACCGAGTACACAGACCAAAGAACTAGTACACAGTATGAATATCGAATACACAGTACCGAGTACACAGTCCACAGCACAAAATACACAGCCCACAGCACACAATATGCAGACTGCAGCACAAAATACACAGCAAGCACAACAGTCAAGCAAAACTTTGTCGTCTTTTCAAAGATTTTTAAAAACGGGTATAAAGAACAGGATTGTAATGTAGGACAGTAGCTGAAATAATGCAAAGTACTAACTGGAAAATAAATCATATTTTAAGCCATCCCTGAATCAAGTTGATTTCCAAGTGCAATGTTATGCCCCTGGTCTAGGGGAACCCAGGACATAACTGGATGGGAATCTACCCATTCTTTTCACTCCAAAAGTCAGTGTCACAGAGGAGTCACATTAAAGAAGCATTTATTTTGCTTCAGAGGGAGAACAAGGCTAACACAACAAACAAAATCCGTTTACCCTAACTTCCTGCCTCAAATCAAAAATATAAAGACAAAATCTTGCCTCACTCCTAAATCAGTATAAACAGGAGAAAAATGGGTTGTCAAAAGAAAAAGGCTTCTCCCTCCTACTATGCTAACACACAAGTAGTCTATTAATGAATTAAAAAGGACAGGTAAAACCAAATTCAACCAGTTCAGGCTATGAAACACCTTGAAAAACCTTTTTTCAGTCAAATACAGCTTATGCTACTGTACAGTGCAAAAAGAGACTTCTCTCGCTCAAAATTGACATAAGCCAGTTTTCACCCTTAATGACTTAAAGGACAGGTAAAACCTTGTTTGTCATGAAATGGATCCAAATTCAACATTCAGGCCAGGAAACTTGCTTGAAAAACCTTTTTTCAGTCAAATGCAGCTTATGCTACTGAACAGTGCAAAGACTTCTCTCGCTCTGAATCACTCAAAATTGACATAAGCCTGTTTTCACCCTTAATGAATTAAAGGACAGGTAAAACCTTGTTTGCAATGAAAGATCCAAATTCAACCAGTTCATGCCAGGAAACTTGCTTGAAAAACCTTTTTTCAGTCAAATACAGCGTATGCTACTGTACAGTGCAAAAAGAGACTTCTCACTCAAAATTGACATAAGCCAGTTTTCACCCTTAATGAATTAAAGGACAGGTAAAACCTTGTTTGTCATGAAATGGATCCAAATTCAACATTCAGGCCAGGAAACTTGCTTGAAAAACCTTTTTTCAGTCAAATACAGCTTATGCTACTGTACAGTGCAAAAAGAGACTTCTCTTGCTCTGAAACGCTCAAAATTGACATAAGCCAGTTTTCACCCTTAATGAATTAAAGGACAGGTAAAACCTTGTTTGCAATGAAAGATCCAAATTCAACCAGTTCATGCCAGGAAACTTGCTTGAAAAACCTTTTTTCAGTCAAATAAGCCAGTTTTCACCCTTAATGAATTAAAGGACAGGTAAAACCTTGTTTGTCATGAAATTGATCCAAATTCAACATTCAGGCCAGGAAACTTGCTTGAAAAACCTTTTTTCAGTCAAATACAGCTTATGCTACTGTACAGTGCAAAAAGAGACTTCTCTCGATCTGAATCACTCAAAATTGACATAAGCCTGTTTTCACCCTTAATGAATTAAAGGACAGGTAAAACCTTGTTTGCAATGAAAGATCCAAATTCAACCAGTTCATGCCAGGAAACTTGCTTGAAAAACCTTTTTTCAGTCAAATACAGCTTATGCTACTGTACAGTGCAAAAAGAGACTTCTCACTCAAAATTGACATAAGCCAGTTTTCACCCTTAATGAATTAAAGGACAGGTAAAACCTTGCTTGTTATGAAATTGATCCAAATTCAACATTCAGGCCAGGAAACTTGCTTGAAAAACCTTTTTTCAGTCAAATGCAGCGTATGCTACTGTACAGTGCAAAAAGAGACTTCTCTTGCTCTGAAACGCTCAAAATTGACATAAGCCAGTTTTCACCCTTAATGAATTAAAGGACAGGTAAAATCTTGTTTGCAATGAAAGATCCAAATTCAACCAGTTCATGCCAGGAAACTTGCTTGAAAAACCTTTTTTCAGTCAAATACAGCTTATGCTACTGTACAGTGCAAAAAGAGACTTCTCACTCAAAATTGACATAAGCCAGTTTTCACCCTTAATGAATTAAAGGACAGGTAAAACCTTGTTTGTCATGAAATTGATCCAAATTCAACATTCAGGCCAGGAAACTTGCTTGAAAAACCTTTTTTTCAGTCAAATACAGCTTATGCTACTGTACAGTGCAAAAAGAGACTTCTCTTGCTCTGAAACGCTCAAAATTGACATAAGCCAGTTTTCACCCTTAATGAATTAAAGGACAGGTAAAACCTTGCTTGTTATGAAATTGATCCAAATTCAACATTCAGGCCAGGAAACTTGCTTGAAAAACCTTTTTTCAGTCAAATGCAGCTTATGCTACTGTACAGTGCAAAAAGAGACTTCTCTTGCTCTGAAACGCTCAAAATTGACATAAGCCAGTTTTCACCCTTAATGAATTAAAGGACAGGTAAAATCTTGTTTGCAATGAAAGATCCAAATTCAACCAGTTCATGCCAGGAAACTTGCTTGAAAAACCTTTTTTCAGTCCAATGCAGCTTATGCTACTGAACAGTGGAAAAAGACTTCTCTCGCTCTGAAACACTCAAAATTGACATAAGCCAGTTTTCACCCTTAATGAATTAAAGGACAGGTAAAGCCTTGTTTGCAATGAAAGATCCAAATTCAACCAGTTCATGCCAGGAAACTTGCTTGAAAAACCTTTTTTCAGTCAAATACAGCTTATGCTACTGTACAGTGCAAAAAGAGACTTCTCACTCAAAATTGACATAAGCCAGTTTTCACCCTTAATGAATTAAAGGACAGGTAAAACCTTGTTTGTCATGAAATTGATCCAAATTCAACATTCAGGCCAGGAAACTTGCTTGAAAAACCTTTTTTCAGTCAAATGCAGCTTATGCTACTGTACAGTGCAAAAAGAGACTTCTCTTGCTCTGAAACGCTCAAAATTGACATAAGCCAGTTTTCACCCTTAATGAATTAAAGGACAGGTAAAACCTTGTTTGTCATGAAATTGATCCAAATTCAACATTCAGGCCAGGAAACTTGCTTGAAAAACCTTTTTTCAGTCAAATGCAGCTTATGCTACTGTACAGTGCAAAAAGAGACTTCTCTTGCTCTGAAACGCTCAAAATTGACATAAGCCAGTTTTCACCCTTAATGAATTAAAGGACAGGTAAAACCTTGTTTGTCATGAAATTGATCCAAATTCAACATTCAGGCCAGGAAACTTGCTTGAAAAACCTTTTTTCAGTCAAATGCAGCTTATGCTACTGTACAGTGCAAAAAGAGACTTCTCTTGCTCTGAAACGCTCAAAATTGACATAAGCCAGTTTTCACCCTTAATGAATTAAAGGACAGGTAAAACCTTGTTTGTCATGAAATTGATCCAAATTCAACATTCAGGCCAGGAAACTTGCTTGAAAAACCTTTTTTCAGTCAAATGCAGCTTATGCTACTGTACAGTGCAAAAAGAGACTTCTCTTGCTCTGAAACGCTCAAAATTGACATAAGCCAGTTTTCACCCTTAATGAATTAAAGGACAGGTAAAATCTTGTTTGCAATGAAAGATCCAAATTCAACCAGTTCATGCCAGGAAACTTGCTTGAAAAACCTTTTTTCAGTCAAATAAGCCAGTTTTCACCCTTAATGAATTAAAGGACAGGTAAAACCTTGCTTGTTATGAAATTGATCCAAATTCAACATTCAGGCCAGGAAACTTGCTTGAAAAACCTTTTTTCAGTCAAATGCAGCTTATGCTACTGTACAGTGCAAAAAGAGACTTCTCTTGCTCTGAAACGCTCAAAATTGACATAAGCCAGTTTTCACCCTTAATGAATTAAAGGACAGGTAAAATCTTGTTTGCAATGAAAGATCCAAATTCAACCAGTTCATGCCAGGAAACTTGCTTGAAAAACCTTTTTTCAGTCCAATGCAGCTTATGCTACTGAACAGTGGAAAAAGACTTCTCTCGCTCTGAAACACTCAAAATTGACATAAGCCAGTTTTCACCCTTAATGAATTAAAGGACAGGTAAAGCCTTGTTTGCAATGAAAGATCCAAATTCAACCAGTTCATGCCAGGAAACTTGCTTGAAAAACCTTTTTTCAGTCAAATACAGCTTATGCTACTGTACAGTGCAAAAAGAGACTTCTCTTGCTCTGAAACGCTCAAAATTGACATAAGCCAGTTTTCACCCTTAATGAATTAAAGGACAGGTAAAACCTTGTTTGTCATGAAATTGATCCAAATTCAACATTCAGGCCAGGAAACTTGCTTGAAAAACCTTTTTTCAGTCAAATGCAGCTTATGCTACTGTACAGTGCAAAAAGAGACTTCTCTTGCTCTGAAACGCTCAAAATTGACATAAGCCAGTTTTCACCCTTAATGAATTAAAGGACAGGTAAAATCTTGTTTGCAATGAAAGATCCAAATTCAACCAGTTCATGCCAGGAAACTTGCTTGAAAAACCTTTTTTCAGTCAAATAAGCCAGTTTTCACCCTTAATGAATTAAAGGACAGGTAAAACCTTGCTTGTTATGAAATTGATCCAAATTCAACATTCAGGCCAGGAAACTTGCTTGAAAAACCTTTTTTCAGTCAAATGCAGCTTATGCTACTGTACAGTGCAAAAAGAGACTTCTCTTGCTCTGAAACGCTCAAAATTGACATAAGCCAGTTTTCACCCTTAATGAATTAAAGGACAGGTAAAATCTTGTTTGCAATGAAAGATCCAAATTCAACCAGTTCATGCCAGGAAACTTGCTTGAAAAACCTTTTTTCAGTCCAATGCAGCTTATGCTACTGAACAGTGGAAAAAGACTTCTCTCGCTCTGAAACACTCAAAATTGACATAAGCCAGTTTTCACCCTTAATGAATTAAAGGACAGGTAAAGCCTTGTTTGCAATGAAAGATCCAAATTCAACCAGTTCATGCCAGGAAACTTGCTTGAAAAACCTTTTTTCAGTCAAATACAGCTTATGCTACTGTACAGTGCAAAAAGAGACTTCTCACTCAAAATTGACATAAGCCAGTTTTCACCCTTAATGAATTAAAGGACAGGTAAAACCTTGTTTGTCATGAAATTGATCCAAATTCAACATTCAGGCCAGGAAACTTGCTTGAAAAACCTTTTTTTCAGTCAAATACAGCTTATGCTACTGTACAGTGCAAAAAGAGACTTCTCTTGCTCTGAAACGCTCAAAATTGACATAAGCCAGTTTTCACCCTTAATGAATTAAAGGACAGGTAAAACCTTGCTTGTTATGAAATTGATCCAAATTCAACATTCAGGCCAGGAAACTTGCTTGAAAAACCTTTTTTTCAGTCAAATACAGCTTATGCTACTGTACAGTGCAAAAAGAGACTTCTCTTGCTCTGAAACGCTCAAAATTGACATAAGCCAGTTTTCACCCTTAATGAATTAAAGGACAGGTAAAACCTTGCTTGTTATGAAATTGATCCAAATTCAACATTCAGGCCAGGAAACTTGCTTGAAAAACCTTTTTTTCAGTCAAATACAGCTTATGCTACTGTACAGTGCAAAAAGAGACTTCTCTTGCTCTGAAACGCTCAAAATTGACATAAGCCAGTTTTCACCCTTAATGAATTAAAGGACAGGTAAAACCTTGCTTGTTATGAAATTGATCCAAATTCAACATTCAGGCCAGGAAACTTGCTTGAAAAACCTTTTTTCAGTCAAATGCAGCTTATGCTACTGTACAGTGCAAAAAGAGACTTCTCTTGCTCTGAAACGCTCAAAATTGACATAAGCCAGTTTTCACCCTTAATGAATTAAAGGACAGGTAAAATCTTGTTTGCAATGAAAGATCCAAATTCAACCAGTTCATGCCAGGAAACTTGCTTGAAAAACCTTTTTTCAGTCCAATGCAGCTTATGCTACTGAACAGTGGAAAAAGACTTCTCTCGCTCTGAAACACTCAAAATTGACATAAGCCAGTTTTCACCCTTAATGAATTAAAGGACAGGTAAAGCCTTGTTTGCAATGAAAGATCCAAATTCAACCAGTTCATGCCAGGAAACTTGCTTGAAAAACCTTTTTTCAGTCAAATACAGCTTATGCTACTGTACAGTGCAAAAAGAGACTTCTCACTCAAAATTGACATAAGCCAGTTTTCACCCTTAATGAATTAAAGGACAGGTAAAACCTTGTTTGTCATGAAATTGATCCAAATTCAACATTCAGGCCAGGAAACTTGCTTGAAAAACCTTTTTTCAGTCAAATGCAGCTTATGCTACTGTACAGTGCAAAAAGAGACTTCTCTTGCTCTGAAACGCTCAAAATTGACATAAGCCAGTTTTCACCCTTAATGAATTAAAGGACAGGTAAAACCTTGTTTGTCATGAAATTGATCCAAATTCAACATTCAGGCCAGGAAACTTGCTTGAAAAACCTTTTTTCAGTCAAATGCAGCTTATGCTACTGTACAGTGCAAAAAGAGACTCCTCTTGCTCTGAAACGCTCAAAATTGACATAAGCCAGTTTTCACCCTTAATGAATTAAAGGACAGGTAAAACCTTGTTTGTCATGAAATTGATCCAAATTCAACATTCAGGCCAGGAAACTTGCTTGAAAAACCTTTTTTCAGTCAAATGCAGCTTATGCTACTGTACAGTGCAAAAAGAGACTTCTCTTGCTCTGAAACGCTCAAAATTGACATAAGCCAGTTTTCACCCTTAATGAATTAAAGGACAGGTAAAACCTTGTTTGTCATGAAATTGATCCAAATTCAACATTCAGGCCAGGAAACTTGCTTGAAAAACCTTTTTTCAGTCAAATGCAGCTTATGCTACTGTACAGTGCAAAAAGAGACTTCTCTTGCTCTGAAACGCTCAAAATTGACATAAGCCAGTTTTCACCCTTAATGAATTAAAGGACAGGTAAAATCTTGTTTGCAATGAAAGATCCAAATTCAACCAGTTCATGCCAGGAAACTTGCTTGAAAAACCTTTTTTCAGTCAAATAAGCCAGTTTTCACCCTTAATGAATTAAAGGACAGGTAAAACCTTGCTTGTTATGAAATTGATCCAAATTCAACATTCAGGCCAGGAAACTTGCTTGAAAAACCTTTTTTCAGTCAAATGCAGCTTATGCTACTGTACAGTGCAAAAAGAGACTTCTCTTGCTCTGAAACGCTCAAAATTGACATAAGCCAGTTTTCACCCTTAATGAATTAAAGGACAGGTAAAATCTTGTTTGCAATGAAAGATCCAAATTCAACCAGTTCATGCCAGGAAACTTGCTTGAAAAACCTTTTTTCAGTCCAATGCAGCTTATGCTACTGAACAGTGGAAAAAGACTTCTCTCGCTCTGAAACACTCAAAATTGACATAAGCCAGTTTTCACCCTTAATGAATTAAAGGACAGGTAAAGCCTTGTTTGCAATGAAAGATCCAAATTCAACCAGTTCATGCCAGGAAACTTGCTTGAAAAACCTTTTTTCAGTCAAATACAGCTTATGCTACTGTACAGTGCAAAAAGAGACTTCTCACTCAAAATTGACATAAGCCAGTTTTCACCCTTAATGAATTAAAGGACAGGTAAAACCTTGTTTGTCATGAAATTGATCCAAATTCAACATTCAGGCCAGGAAACTTGCTTGAAAAACCTTTTTTTCAGTCAAATACAGCTTATGCTACTGTACAGTGCAAAAAGAGACTTCTCTTGCTCTGAAACGCTCAAAATTGACATAAGCCAGTTTTCACCCTTAATGAATTAAAGGACAGGTAAAACCTTGCTTGTTATGAAATTGATCCAAATTCAACATTCAGGCCAGGAAACTTGCTTGAAAAACCTTTTTTTCAGTCAAATACAGCTTATGCTACTGTACAGTGCAAAAAGAGACTTCTCTTGCTCTGAAACGCTCAAAATTGACATAAGCCAGTTTTCACCCTTAATGAATTAAAGGACAGGTAAAACCTTGCTTGTTATGAAATTGATCCAAATTCAACATTCAGGCCAGGAAACTTGCTTGAAAAACCTTTTTTTCAGTCAAATACAGCTTATGCTACTGTACAGTGCAAAAAGAGACTTCTCTTGCTCTGAAACGCTCAAAATTGACATAAGCCAGTTTTCACCCTTAATGAATTAAAGGACAGGTAAAACCTTGCTTGTTATGAAATTGATCCAAATTCAACATTCAGGCCAGGAAACTTGCTTGAAAAACCTTTTTTCAGTCAAATGCAGCTTATGCTACTGTACAGTGCAAAAAGAGACTTCTCTTGCTCTGAAACGCTCAAAATTGACATAAGCCAGTTTTCACCCTTAATGAATTAAAGGACAGGTAAAATCTTGTTTGCAATGAAAGATCCAAATTCAACCAGTTCATGCCAGGAAACTTGCTTGAAAAACCTTTTTTCAGTCCAATGCAGCTTATGCTACTGAACAGTGGAAAAAGACTTCTCTCGCTCTGAAACACTCAAAATTGACATAAGCCAGTTTTCACCCTTAATGAATTAAAGGACAGGTAAAGCCTTGTTTGCAATGAAAGATCCAAATTCAACCAGTTCATGCCAGGAAACTTGCTTGAAAAACCTTTTTTCAGTCAAATACAGCTTATGCTACTGTACAGTGCAAAAAGAGACTTCTCACTCAAAATTGACATAAGCCAGTTTTCACCCTTAATGAATTAAAGGACAGGTAAAACCTTGTTTGTCATGAAATTGATCCAAATTCAACATTCAGGCCAGGAAACTTGCTTGAAAAACCTTTTTTCAGTCAAATGCAGCTTATGCTACTGTACAGTGCAAAAAGAGACTTCTCTTGCTCTGAAACGCTCAAAATTGACATAAGCCAGTTTTCACCCTTAATGAATTAAAGGACAGGTAAAACCTTGTTTGTCATGAAATTGATCCAAATTCAACATTCAGGCCAGGAAACTTGCTTGAAAAACCTTTTTTCAGTCAAATGCAGCTTATGCTACTGTACAGTGCAAAAAGAGACTTCTCTTGCTCTGAAACGCTCAAAATTGACATAAGCCAGTTTTCACCCTTAATGAATTAAAGGACAGGTAAAACCTTGTTTGTCATGAAATTGATCCAAATTCAACATTCAGGCCAGGAAACTTGCTTGAAAAACCTTTTTTCAGTCAAATGCAGCTTATGCTACTGTACAGTGCAAAAAGAGACTTCTCTTGCTCTGAAACGCTCAAAATTGACATAAGCCAGTTTTCACCCTTAATGAATTAAAGGACAGGTAAAACCTTGCTTGTTATGAAATTGATCCAAATTCAACATTCAGGCCAGGAAACTTGCTTGAAAAACCTTTTTTCAGTCAAATGCAGCTTATGCTACTGTACAGTGCAAAAAGAGACTTCTCTTGCTCTGAAACGCTCAAAATTGACATAAGCCAGTTTTCACCCTTAATGAATTAAAGGACAGGTAAAATCTTGTTTGCAATGAAAGATCCAAATTCAACCAGTTCATGCCAGGAAACTTGCTTGAAAAACCTTTTTTCAGTCCAATGCAGCTTATGCTACTGAACAGTGGAAAAAGACTTCTCTCGCTCTGAAACACTCAAAATTGACATAAGCCAGTTTTCACCCTTAATGAATTAAAGGACAGGTAAAGCCTTGTTTGCAATGAAAGATCCAAATTCAACCAGTTCATGCCAGGAAACTTGCTTGAAAAACCTTTTTTCAGTCAAATACAGCTTATGCTACTGTACAGTGCAAAAAGAGACTTCTCACTCAAAATTGACATAAGCCAGTTTTCACCCTTAATGAATTAAAGGACAGGTAAAACCTTGTTTGTCATGAAATTGATCCAAATTCAACATTCAGGCCAGGAAACTTGCTTGAAAAACCTTTTTTTCAGTCAAATACAGCTTATGCTACTGTACAGTGCAAAAAGAGACTTCTCTTGCTCTGAAACGCTCAAAATTGACATAAGCCAGTTTTCACCCTTAATGAATTAAAGGACAGGTAAAACCTTGCTTGTTATGAAATTGATCCAAATTCAACATTCAGGCCAGGAAACTTGCTTGAAAAACCTTTTTTTCAGTCAAATACAGCTTATGCTACTGTACAGTGCAAAAAGAGACTTCTCTTGCTCTGAAACGCTCAAAATTGACATAAGCCAGTTTTCACCCTTAATGAATTAAAGGACAGGTAAAACCTTGCTTGTTATGAAATTGATCCAAATTCAACATTCAGGCCAGGAAACTTGCTTGAAAAACCTTTTTTTCAGTCAAATACAGCTTATGCTACTGTACAGTGCAAAAAGAGACTTCTCTTGCTCTGAAACGCTCAAAATTGACATAAGCCAGTTTTCACCCTTAATGAATTAAAGGACAGGTAAAACCTTGCTTGTTATGAAATTGATCCAAATTCAACATTCAGGCCAGGAAACTTGCTTGAAAAACCTTTTTTCAGTCAAATGCAGCTTATGCTACTGTACAGTGCAAAAAGAGACTTCTCTTGCTCTGAAACGCTCAAAATTGACATAAGCCAGTTTTCACCCTTAATGAATTAAAGGACAGGTAAAATCTTGTTTGCAATGAAAGATCCAAATTCAACCAGTTCATGCCAGGAAACTTGCTTGAAAAACCTTTTTTCAGTCCAATGCAGCTTATGCTACTGAACAGTGGAAAAAGACTTCTCTCGCTCTGAAACACTCAAAATTGACATAAGCCAGTTTTCACCCTTAATGAATTAAAGGACAGGTAAAGCCTTGTTTGCAATGAAAGATCCAAATTCAACCAGTTCATGCCAGGAAACTTGCTTGAAAAACCTTTTTTCAGTCAAATACAGCTTATGCTACTGTACAGTGCAAAAAGAGACTTCTCACTCAAAATTGACATAAGCCAGTTTTCACCCTTAATGAATTAAAGGACAGGTAAAACCTTGTTTGTCATGAAATTGATCCAAATTCAACATTCAGGCCAGGAAACTTGCTTGAAAAACCTTTTTTCAGTCAAATGCAGCTTATGCTACTGTACAGTGCAAAAAGAGACTTCTCTTGCTCTGAAACGCTCAAAATTGACATAAGCCAGTTTTCACCCTTAATGAATTAAAGGACAGGTAAAACCTTGTTTGTCATGAAATTGATCCAAATTCAACATTCAGGCCAGGAAACTTGCTTGAAAAACCTTTTTTCAGTCAAATGCAGCTTATGCTACTGTACAGTGCAAAAAGAGACTTCTCTTGCTCTGAAACGCTCAAAATTGACATAAGCCAGTTTTCACCCTTAATGAATTAAAGGACAGGTAAAACCTTGTTTGTCATGAAATTGATCCAAATTCAACATTCAGGCCAGGAAACTTGCTTGAAAAACCTTTTTTCAGTCAAATGCAGCTTATGCTACTGTACAGTGCAAAAAGAGACTTCTCTTGCTCTGAAACGCTCAAAATTGACATAAGCCAGTTTTCACCCTTAATGAATTAAAGGACAGGTAAAACCTTGTTTGTCATGAAATTGATCCAAATTCAACATTCAGGCCAGGAAACTTGCTTGAAAAACCTTTTTTCAGTCAAATGCAGCTTATGCTACTGTACAGTGCAAAAAGAGACTTCTCTTGCTCTGAAACGCTCAAAATTGACATAAGCCAGTTTTCACCCTTAATGAATTAAAGGACAGGTAAAATCTTGTTTGCAATGAAAGATCCAAATTCAACCAGTTCATGCCAGGAAACTTGCTTGAAAAACCTTTTTTCAGTCAAATAAGCCAGTTTTCACCCTTAATGAATTAAAGGACAGGTAAAACCTTGCTTGTTATGAAATTGATCCAAATTCAACATTCAGGCCAGGAAACTTGCTTGAAAAACCTTTTTTCAGTCAAATGCAGCTTATGCTACTGTACAGTGCAAAAAGAGACTTCTCTTGCTCTGAAACGCTCAAAATTGACATAAGCCAGTTTTCACCCTTAATGAATTAAAGGACAGGTAAAATCTTGTTTGCAATGAAAGATCCAAATTCAACCAGTTCATGCCAGGAAACTTGCTTGAAAAACCTTTTTTCAGTCCAATGCAGCTTATGCTACTGAACAGTGGAAAAAGACTTCTCTCGCTCTGAAACACTCAAAATTGACATAAGCCAGTTTTCACCCTTAATGAATTAAAGGACAGGTAAAGCCTTGTTTGCAATGAAAGATCCAAATTCAACCAGTTCATGCCAGGAAACTTGCTTGAAAAACCTTTTTTCAGTCAAATACAGCTTATGCTACTGTACAGTGCAAAAAGAGACTTCTCACTCAAAATTGACATAAGCCAGTTTTCACCCTTAATGAATTAAAGGACAGGTAAAACCTTGTTTGTCATGAAATTGATCCAAATTCAACATTCAGGCCAGGAAACTTGCTTGAAAAACCTTTTTTTCAGTCAAATACAGCTTATGCTACTGTACAGTGCAAAAAGAGACTTCTCTTGCTCTGAAACGCTCAAAATTGACATAAGCCAGTTTTCACCCTTAATGAATTAAAGGACAGGTAAAACCTTGCTTGTTATGAAATTGATCCAAATTCAACATTCAGGCCAGGAAACTTGCTTGAAAAACCTTTTTTTCAGTCAAATACAGCTTATGCTACTGTACAGTGCAAAAAGAGACTTCTCTTGCTCTGAAACGCTCAAAATTGACATAAGCCAGTTTTCACCCTTAATGAATTAAAGGACAGGTAAAACCTTGCTTGTTATGAAATTGATCCAAATTCAACATTCAGGCCAGGAAACTTGCTTGAAAAACCTTTTTTTCAGTCAAATACAGCTTATGCTACTGTACAGTGCAAAAAGAGACTTCTCTTGCTCTGAAACGCTCAAAATTGACATAAGCCAGTTTTCACCCTTAATGAATTAAAGGACAGGTAAAACCTTGCTTGTTATGAAATTGATCCAAATTCAACATTCAGGCCAGGAAACTTGCTTGAAAAACCTTTTTTCAGTCAAATGCAGCTTATGCTACTGTACAGTGCAAAAAGAGACTTCTCTTGCTCTGAAACGCTCAAAATTGACATAAGCCAGTTTTCACCCTTAATGAATTAAAGGACAGGTAAAATCTTGTTTGCAATGAAAGATCCAAATTCAACCAGTTCATGCCAGGAAACTTGCTTGAAAAACCTTTTTTCAGTCCAATGCAGCTTATGCTACTGAACAGTGGAAAAAGACTTCTCTCGCTCTGAAACACTCAAAATTGACATAAGCCAGTTTTCACCCTTAATGAATTAAAGGACAGGTAAAGCCTTGTTTGCAATGAAAGATCCAAATTCAACCAGTTCATGCCAGGAAACTTGCTTGAAAAACCTTTTTTCAGTCAAATACAGCTTATGCTACTGTACAGTGCAAAAAGAGACTTCTCACTCAAAATTGACATAAGCCAGTTTTCACCCTTAATGAATTAAAGGACAGGTAAAACCTTGTTTGTCATGAAATTGATCCAAATTCAACATTCAGGCCAGGAAACTTGCTTGAAAAACCTTTTTTCAGTCAAATGCAGCTTATGCTACTGTACAGTGCAAAAAGAGACTTCTCTTGCTCTGAAACGCTCAAAATTGACATAAGCCAGTTTTCACCCTTAATGAATTAAAGGACAGGTAAAACCTTGTTTGTCATGAAATTGATCCAAATTCAACATTCAGGCCAGGAAACTTGCTTGAAAAACCTTTTTTCAGTCAAATGCAGCTTATGCTACTGTACAGTGCAAAAAGAGACTTCTCTTGCTCTGAAACGCTCAAAATTGACATAAGCCAGTTTTCACCCTTAATGAATTAAAGGACAGGTAAAACCTTGTTTGTCATGAAATTGATCCAAATTCAACATTCAGGCCAGGAAACTTGCTTGAAAAACCTTTTTTCAGTCAAATGCAGCTTATGCTACTGTACAGTGCAAAAAGAGACTTCTCTTGCTCTGAAACGCTCAAAATTGACATAAGCCAGTTTTCACCCTTAATGAATTAAAGGACAGGTAAAACCTTGCTTGTTATGAAATTGATCCAAATTCAACATTCAGGCCAGGAAACTTGCTTGAAAAACCTTTTTTCAGTCAAATGCAGCTTATGCTACTGTACAGTGCAAAAAGAGACTTCTCTTGCTCTGAAACGCTCAAAATTGACATAAGCCAGTTTTCACCCTTAATGAATTAAAGGACAGGTAAAATCTTGTTTGCAATGAAAGATCCAAATTCAACCAGTTCATGCCAGGAAACTTGCTTGAAAAACCTTTTTTCAGTCCAATGCAGCTTATGCTACTGAACAGTGGAAAAAGACTTCTCTCGCTCTGAAACACTCAAAATTGACATAAGCCAGTTTTCACCCTTAATGAATTAAAGGACAGGTAAAGCCTTGTTTGCAATGAAAGATCCAAATTCAACCAGTTCATGCCAGGAAACTTGCTTGAAAAACCTTTTTTCAGTCAAATACAGCTTATGCTACTGTACAGTGCAAAAAGAGACTTCTCACTCAAAATTGACATAAGCCAGTTTTCACCCTTAATGAATTAAAGGACAGGTAAAACCTTGTTTGTCATGAAATTGATCCAAATTCAACATTCAGGCCAGGAAACTTGCTTGAAAAACCTTTTTTTCAGTCAAATACAGCTTATGCTACTGTACAGTGCAAAAAGAGACTTCTCTTGCTCTGAAACGCTCAAAATTGACATAAGCCAGTTTTCACCCTTAATGAATTAAAGGACAGGTAAAACCTTGCTTGTTATGAAATTGATCCAAATTCAACATTCAGGCCAGGAAACTTGCTTGAAAAACCTTTTTTCAGTCAAATGCAGCTTATGCTACTGTACAGTGCAAAAAGAGACTTCTCTTGCTCTGAAACGCTCAAAATTGACATAAGCCAGTTTTCACCCTTAATGAATTAAAGGACAGGTAAAACCTTGCTTGTTATGAAATTGATCCAAATTCAACATTCAGGCCAGGAAACTTGCTTGAAAAACCTTTTTTCAGTCAAATGCAGCTTATGCTACTGTACAGTGCAAAAAGAGACTTCTCTTGCTCTGAAACGCTCAAAATTGACATAAGCCAGTTTTCACCCTTAATGAATTAAAGGACAGGTAAAATCTTGTTTGCAATGAAAGATCCAAATTCAACCAGTTCATGCCAGGAAACTTGCTTGAAAAACCCTTTTTCAGTCAAATGCAGCTTATGCTACTGTACAGTGCAAAAAGAGACTTCTCTTGCTCTGAAACGCTCAAAATTGACATAAGCCAGTTTTCACCCTTAATGAATTAAAGGACAGGTAAAATCTTGTTTGCAATGAAAGATCCAAATTCAACCAGTTCATGCCAGGAAACTTGCTTGAAAAACCTTTTTTCAGTCCAATGCAGCTTATGCTACTGAACAGTGGAAAAAGACTTCTCTCGCTCTGAAACACTCAAAATTGACATAAGCCAGTTTTCACCCTTAATGAATTAAAGGACAGGTAAAGCCTTGTTTGCAATGAAAGATCCAAATTCAACCAGTTCATGCCAGGAAACTTGCTTGAAAAACCTTTTTTCAGTCAAATACAGCTTATGCTACTGTACAGTGCAAAAAGAGACTTCTCACTCAAAATTGACATAAGCCAGTTTTCACCCTTAATGAATTAAAGGACAGGTAAAACCTTGTTTGTCATGAAATTGATCCAAATTCAACATTCAGGCCAGGAAACTTGCTTGAAAAACCTTTTTTTCAGTCAAATACAGCTTATGCTACTGTACAGTGCAAAAAGAGACTTCTCTTGCTCTGAAACGCTCAAAATTGACATAAGCCAGTTTTCACCCTTAATGAATTAAAGGACAGGTAAAACCTTGCTTGTTATGAAATTGATCCAAATTCAACATTCAGGCCAGGAAACTTGCTTGAAAAACCTTTTTTTCAGTCAAATACAGCTTATGCTACTGTACAGTGCAAAAAGAGACTTCTCTTGCTCTGAAACGCTCAAAATTGACATAAGCCAGTTTTCACCCTTAATGAATTAAAGGACAGGTAAAACCTTGCTTGTTATGAAATTGATCCAAATTCAACATTCAGGCCAGGAAACTTGCTTGAAAAACCTTTTTTCAGTCAAATGCAGCTTATGCTACTGTACAGTGCAAAAAGAGACTTCTCTTGCTCTGAAACGCTCAAAATTGACATAAGCCAGTTTTCACCCTTAATGAATTAAAGGACAGGTAAAACCTTGCTTGTTATGAAATTGATCCAAATTCAACATTCAGGCCAGGAAACTTGCTTGAAAAACCTTTTTTCAGTCAAATGCAGCTTATGCTACTGTACAGTGCAAAAAGAGACTTCTCTTGCTCTGAAACGCTCAAAATTGACATAAGCCAGTTTTCACCCTTAATGAATTAAAGGACAGGTAAAATCTTGTTTGCAATGAAAGATCCAAATTCAACCAGTTCATGCCAGGAAACTTGCTTGAAAAACCTTTTTTCAGTCCAATGCAGCTTATGCTACTGAACAGTGGAAAAAGACTTCTCTCGCTCTGAAACACTCAAAATTGACATAAGCCAGTTTTCACCCTTAATGAATTAAAGGACAGGTAAAGCCTTGTTTGCAATGAAAGATCCAAATTCAACCAGTTCATGCCAGGAAACTTGCTTGAAAAACCTTTTTTCAGTCAAATACAGCTTATGCTACTGTACAGTGCAAAAAGAGACTTCTCACTCAAAATTGACATAAGCCAGTTTTCACCCTTAATGAATTAAAGGACAGGTAAAACCTTGTTTGTCATGAAATTGATCCAAATTCAACATTCAGGCCAGGAAACTTGCTTGAAAAACCTTTTTTCAGTCAAATGCAGCTTATGCTACTGTACAGTGCAAAAAGAGACTTCTCTTGCTCTGAAACGCTCAAAATTGACATAAGCCAGTTTTCACCCTTAATGAATTAAAGGACAGGTAAAACCTTGTTTGTCATGAAATTGATCCAAATTCAACATTCAGGCCAGGAAACTTGCTTGAAAAACCTTTTTTCAGTCAAATGCAGCTTATGCTACTGTACAGTGCAAAAAGAGACTTCTCTTGCTCTGAAACGCTCAAAATTGACATAAGCCAGTTTTCACCCTTAATGAATTAAAGGACAGGTAAAACCTTGTTTGTCATGAAATTGATCCAAATTCAACATTCAGGCCAGGAAACTTGCTTGAAAAACCTTTTTTCAGTCAAATGCAGCTTATGCTACTGTACAGTGCAAAAAGAGACTTCTCTTGCTCTGAAACGCTCAAAATTGACATAAGCCAGTTTTCACCCTTAATGAATTAAAGGACAGGTAAAACCTTGTTTGTCATGAAATTGATCCAAATTCAACATTCAGGCCAGGAAACTTGCTTGAAAAACCTTTTTTCAGTCAAATGCAGCTTATGCTACTGTACAGTGCAAAAAGAGACTTCTCTTGCTCTGAAACGCTCAAAATTGACATAAGCCAGTTTTCACCCTTAATGAATTAAAGGACAGGTAAAACCTTGCTTGTTATGAAATTGATCCAAATTCAACATTCAGGCCAGGAAACTTGCTTGAAAAACCTTTTTTCAGTCAAATGCAGCTTATGCTACTGTACAGTGCAAAAAGAGACTTCTCTTGCTCTGAAACGCTCAAAATTGACATAAGCCAGTTTTCACCCTTAATGAATTAAAGGACAGGTAAAATCTTGTTTGCAATGAAAGATCCAAATTCAACCAGTTCATGCCAGGAAACTTGCTTGAAAAACCTTTTTTCAGTCCAATGCAGCTTATGCTACTGAACAGTGGAAAAAGACTTCTCTCGCTCTGAAACACTCAAAATTGACATAAGCCAGTTTTCACCCTTAATGAATTAAAGGACAGGTAAAGCCTTGTTTGCAATGAAAGATCCAAATTCAACCAGTTCATGCCAGGAAACTTGCTTGAAAAACCTTTTTTCAGTCAAATACAGCTTATGCTACTGTACAGTGCAAAAAGAGACTTCTCTTGCTCTGAAACGCTCAAAATTGACATAAGCCAGTTTTCACCCTTAATGAATTAAAGGACAGGTAAAATCTTGTTTGCAATGAAAGATCCAAATTCAACCAGTTCATGCCAGGAAACTTGCTTGAAAAACCTTTTTTCAGTCCAATGCAGCTTATGCTACTGAACAGTGGAAAAAGACTTCTCTCGCTCTGAAACACTCAAAATTGACATAAGCCAGTTTTCACCCTTAATGAATTAAAGGACAGGTAAAGCCTTGTTTGCAATGAAAGATCCAAATTCAACCAGTTCATGCCAGGAAACTTGCTTGAAAAACCTTTTTTCAGTCAAATACAGCTTATGCTACTGTACAGTGCAAAAAGAGACTTCTCACTCAAAATTGACATAAGCCAGTTTTCACCCTTAATGAATTAAAGGACAGGTAAAACCTTGTTTGTCATGAAATTGATCCAAATTCAACATTCAGGCCAGGAAACTTGCTTGAAAAACCTTTTTTTCAGTCAAATACAGCTTATGCTACTGTACAGTGCAAAAAGAGACTTCTCTTGCTCTGAAACGCTCAAAATTGACATAAGCCAGTTTTCACCCTTAATGAATTAAAGGACAGGTAAAACCTTGCTTGTTATGAAATTGATCCAAATTCAACATTCAGGCCAGGAAACTTGCTTGAAAAACCTTTTTTTCAGTCAAATACAGCTTATGCTACTGTACAGTGCAAAAAGAGACTTCTCTTGCTCTGAAACGCTCAAAATTGACATAAGCCAGTTTTCACCCTTAATGAATTAAAGGACAGGTAAAACCTTGCTTGTTATGAAATTGATCCAAATTCAACATTCAGGCCAGGAAACTTGCTTGAAAAACCTTTTTTCAGTCAAATGCAGCTTATGCTACTGTACAGTGCAAAAAGAGACTTCTCTTGCTCTGAAACGCTCAAAATTGACATAAGCCAGTTTTCACCCTTAATGAATTAAAGGACAGGTAAAACCTTGCTTGTTATGAAATTGATCCAAATTCAACATTCAGGCCAGGAAACTTGCTTGAAAAACCTTTTTTCAGTCAAATGCAGCTTATGCTACTGTACAGTGCAAAAAGAGACTTCTCTTGCTCTGAAACGCTCAAAATTGACATAAGCCAGTTTTCACCCTTAATGAATTAAAGGACAGGTAAAATCTTGTTTGCAATGAAAGATCCAAATTCAACCAGTTCATGCCAGGAAACTTGCTTGAAAAACCTTTTTTCAGTCCAATGCAGCTTATGCTACTGAACAGTGGAAAAAGACTTCTCTCGCTCTGAAACACTCAAAATTGACATAAGCCAGTTTTCACCCTTAATGAATTAAAGGACAGGTAAAGCCTTGTTTGCAATGAAAGATCCAAATTCAACCAGTTCATGCCAGGAAACTTGCTTGAAAAACCTTTTTTCAGTCAAATACAGCTTATGCTACTGTACAGTGCAAAAAGAGACTTCTCACTCAAAATTGACATAAGCCAGTTTTCACCCTTAATGAATTAAAGGACAGGTAAAACCTTGTTTGTCATGAAATTGATCCAAATTCAACATTCAGGCCAGGAAACTTGCTTGAAAAACCTTTTTTCAGTCAAATGCAGCTTATGCTACTGTACAGTGCAAAAAGAGACTTCTCTTGCTCTGAAACGCTCAAAATTGACATAAGCCAGTTTTCACCCTTAATGAATTAAAGGACAGGTAAAACCTTGTTTGTCATGAAATTGATCCAAATTCAACATTCAGGCCAGGAAACTTGCTTGAAAAACCTTTTTTCAGTCAAATGCAGCTTATGCTACTGTACAGTGCAAAAAGAGACTTCTCTTGCTCTGAAACGCTCAAAATTGACATAAGCCAGTTTTCACCCTTAATGAATTAAAGGACAGGTAAAACCTTGTTTGTCATGAAATTGATCCAAATTCAACATTCAGGCCAGGAAACTTGCTTGAAAAACCTTTTTTCAGTCAAATGCAGCTTATGCTACTGTACAGTGCAAAAAGAGACTTCTCTTGCTCTGAAACGCTCAAAATTGACATAAGCCAGTTTTCACCCTTAATGAATTAAAGGACAGGTAAAACCTTGTTTGTCATGAAATTGATCCAAATTCAACATTCAGGCCAGGAAACTTGCTTGAAAAACCTTTTTTCAGTCAAATGCAGCTTATGCTACTGTACAGTGCAAAAAGAGACTTCTCTTGCTCTGAAACGCTCAAAATTGACATAAGCCAGTTTTCACCCTTAATGAATTAAAGGACAGGTAAAACCTTGCTTGTTATGAAATTGATCCAAATTCAACATTCAGGCCAGGAAACTTGCTTGAAAAACCTTTTTTCAGTCAAATGCAGCTTATGCTACTGTACAGTGCAAAAAGAGACTTCTCTTGCTCTGAAACGCTCAAAATTGACATAAGCCAGTTTTCACCCTTAATGAATTAAAGGACAGGTAAAATCTTGTTTGCAATGAAAGATCCAAATTCAACCAGTTCATGCCAGGAAACTTGCTTGAAAAACCTTTTTTCAGTCCAATGCAGCTTATGCTACTGAACAGTGGAAAAAGACTTCTCTCGCTCTGAAACACTCAAAATTGACATAAGCCAGTTTTCACCCTTAATGAATTAAAGGACAGGTAAAGCCTTGTTTGCAATGAAAGATCCAAATTCAACCAGTTCATGCCAGGAAACTTGCTTGAAAAACCTTTTTTCAGTCAAATACAGCTTATGCTACTGTACAGTGCAAAAAGAGACTTCTCACTCAAAATTGACATAAGCCAGTTTTCACCCTTAATGAATTAAAGGACAGGTAAAACCTTGTTTGTCATGAAATTGATCCAAATTCAACATTCAGGCCAGGAAACTTGCTTGAAAAACCTTTTTTTCAGTCAAATACAGCTTATGCTACTGTACAGTGCAAAAAGAGACTTCTCTTGCTCTGAAACGCTCAAAATTGACATAAGCCAGTTTTCACCCTTAATGAATTAAAGGACAGGTAAAACCTTGCTTGTTATGAAATTGATCCAAATTCAACATTCAGGCCAGGAAACTTGCTTGAAAAACCTTTTTTCAGTCAAATGCAGCTTATGCTACTGTACAGTGCAAAAAGAGACTTCTCTTGCTCTGAAACGCTCAAAATTGACATAAGCCAGTTTTCACCCTTAATGAATTAAAGGACAGGTAAAACCTTGCTTGTTATGAAATTGATCCAAATTCAACATTCAGGCCAGGAAACTTGCTTGAAAAACCTTTTTTCAGTCAAATGCAGCTTATGCTACTGTACAGTGCAAAAAGAGACTTCTCTTGCTCTGAAACGCTCAAAATTGACATAAGCCAGTTTTCACCCTTAATGAATTAAAGGACAGGTAAAATCTTGTTTGCAATGAAAGATCCAAATTCAACCAGTTCATGCCAGGAAACTTGCTTGAAAAACCTTTTTTCAGTCAAATGCAGCTTATGCTACTGTACAGTGCAAAAAGAGACTTCTCTTGCTCTGAAACGCTCAAAATTGACATAAGCCAGTTTTCACCCTTAATGAATTAAAGGACAGGTAAAATCTTGTTTGCAATGAAAGATCCAAATTCAACCAGTTCATGCCAGGAAACTTGCTTGAAAAACCTTTTTTCAGTCCAATGCAGCTTATGCTACTGAACAGTGGAAAAAGACTTCTCTCGCTCTGAAACACTCAAAATTGACATAAGCCAGTTTTCACCCTTAATGAATTAAAGGACAGGTAAAGCCTTGTTTGCAATGAAAGATCCAAATTCAACCAGTTCATGCCAGGAAACTTGCTTGAAAAACCTTTTTTCAGTCAAATACAGCTTATGCTACTGTACAGTGCAAAAAGAGACTTCTCACTCAAAATTGACATAAGCCAGTTTTCACCCTTAATGAATTAAAGGACAGGTAAAACCTTGTTTGTCATGAAATTGATCCAAATTCAACATTCAGGCCAGGAAACTTGCTTGAAAAACCTTTTTTTCAGTCAAATACAGCTTATGCTACTGTACAGTGCAAAAAGAGACTTCTCTTGCTCTGAAACGCTCAAAATTGACATAAGCCAGTTTTCACCCTTAATGAATTAAAGGACAGGTAAAACCTTGCTTGTTATGAAATTGATCCAAATTCAACATTCAGGCCAGGAAACTTGCTTGAAAAACCTTTTTTTCAGTCAAATACAGCTTATGCTACTGTACAGTGCAAAAAGAGACTTCTCTTGCTCTGAAACGCTCAAAATTGACATAAGCCAGTTTTCACCCTTAATGAATTAAAGGACAGGTAAAACCTTGCTTGTTATGAAATTGATCCAAATTCAACATTCAGGCCAGGAAACTTGCTTGAAAAACCTTTTTTCAGTCAAATGCAGCTTATGCTACTGTACAGTGCAAAAAGAGACTTCTCTTGCTCTGAAACGCTCAAAATTGACATAAGCCAGTTTTCACCCTTAATGAATTAAAGGACAGGTAAAACCTTGCTTGTTATGAAATTGATCCAAATTCAACATTCAGGCCAGGAAACTTGCTTGAAAAACCTTTTTTCAGTCAAATGCAGCTTATGCTACTGTACAGTGCAAAAAGAGACTTCTCTTGCTCTGAAACGCTCAAAATTGACATAAGCCAGTTTTCACCCTTAATGAATTAAAGGACAGGTAAAATCTTGTTTGCAATGAAAGATCCAAATTCAACCAGTTCATGCCAGGAAACTTGCTTGAAAAACCTTTTTTCAGTCCAATGCAGCTTATGCTACTGAACAGTGGAAAAAGACTTCTCTCGCTCTGAAACACTCAAAATTGACATAAGCCAGTTTTCACCCTTAATGAATTAAAGGACAGGTAAAGCCTTGTTTGCAATGAAAGATCCAAATTCAACCAGTTCATGCCAGGAAACTTGCTTGAAAAACCTTTTTTCAGTCAAATACAGCTTATGCTACTGTACAGTGCAAAAAGAGACTTCTCACTCAAAATTGACATAAGCCAGTTTTCACCCTTAATGAATTAAAGGACAGGTAAAACCTTGTTTGTCATGAAATTGATCCAAATTCAACATTCAGGCCAGGAAACTTGCTTGAAAAACCTTTTTTTCAGTCAAATACAGCTTATGCTACTGTACAGTGCAAAAAGAGACTTCTCTTGCTCTGAAACGCTCAAAATTGACATAAGCCAGTTTTCACCCTTAATGAATTAAAGGACAGGTAAAACCTTGCTTGTTATGAAATTGATCCAAATTCAACATTCAGGCCAGGAAACTTGCTTGAAAAACCTTTTTTCAGTCAAATGCAGCTTATGCTACTGTACAGTGCAAAAAGAGACTTCTCTTGCTCTGAAACGCTCAAAATTGACATAAGCCAGTTTTCACCCTTAATGAATTAAAGGACAGGTAAAACCTTGCTTGTTATGAAATTGATCCAAATTCAACATTCAGGCCAGGAAACTTGCTTGAAAAACCTTTTTTCAGTCAAATGCAGCTTATGCTACTGTACAGTGCAAAAAGAGACTTCTCTTGCTCTGAAACGCTCAAAATTGACATAAGCCAGTTTTCACCCTTAATGAATTAAAGGACAGGTAAAATCTTGTTTGCAATGAAAGATCCAAATTCAACCAGTTCATGCCAGGAAACTTGCTTGAAAAACCTTTTTTCAGTCAAATGCAGCTTATGCTACTGTACAGTGCAAAAAGAGACTTCTCTTGCTCTGAAACGCTCAAAATTGACATAAGCCAGTTTTCACCCTTAATGAATTAAAGGACAGGTAAAATCTTGTTTGCAATGAAAGATCCAAATTCAACCAGTTCATGCCAGGAAACTTGCTTGAAAAACCTTTTTTCAGTCCAATGCAGCTTATGCTACTGAACAGTGGAAAAAGACTTCTCTCGCTCTGAAACACTCAAAATTGACATAAGCCAGTTTTCACCCTTAATGAATTAAAGGACAGGTAAAGCCTTGTTTGCAATGAAAGATCCAAATTCAACCAGTTCATGCCAGGAAACTTGCTTGAAAAACCTTTTTTCAGTCAAATACAGCTTATGCTACTGTACAGTGCAAAAAGAGACTTCTCACTCAAAATTGACATAAGCCAGTTTTCACCCTTAATGAATTAAAGGACAGGTAAAACCTTGTTTGTCATGAAATTGATCCAAATTCAACATTCAGGCCAGGAAACTTGCTTGAAAAACCTTTTTTTCAGTCAAATACAGCTTATGCTACTGTACAGTGCAAAAAGAGACTTCTCTTGCTCTGAAACGCTCAAAATTGACATAAGCCAGTTTTCACCCTTAATGAATTAAAGGACAGGTAAAACCTTGCTTGTTATGAAATTGATCCAAATTCAACATTCAGGCCAGGAAACTTGCTTGAAAAACCTTTTTTTCAGTCAAATACAGCTTATGCTACTGTACAGTGCAAAAAGAGACTTCTCTTGCTCTGAAACGCTCAAAATTGACATAAGCCAGTTTTCACCCTTAATGAATTAAAGGACAGGTAAAACCTTGCTTGTTATGAAATTGATCCAAATTCAACATTCAGGCCAGGAAACTTGCTTGAAAAACCTTTTTTCAGTCAAATGCAGCTTATGCTACTGTACAGTGCAAAAAGAGACTTCTCTTGCTCTGAAACGCTCAAAATTGACATAAGCCAGTTTTCACCCTTAATGAATTAAAGGACAGGTAAAACCTTGCTTGTTATGAAATTGATCCAAATTCAACATTCAGGCCAGGAAACTTGCTTGAAAAACCTTTTTTCAGTCAAATGCAGCTTATGCTACTGTACAGTGCAAAAAGAGACTTCTCTTGCTCTGAAACGCTCAAAATTGACATAAGCCAGTTTTCACCCTTAATGAATTAAAGGACAGGTAAAACCTTGCTTGTTATGAAATTGATCCAAATTCAACATTCAGGCCAGGAAACTTGCTTGAAAAACCTTTTTTCAGTCAAATGCAGCTTATGCTACTGTACAGTGCAAAAAGAGACTTCTCTTGCTCTGAAACGCTCAAAATTGACATAAGCCAGTTTTCACCCTTAATGAATTAAAGGACAGGTAAAATCTTGTTTGCAATGAAAGATCCAAATTCAACCAGTTCATGCCAGGAAACTTGCTTGAAAAACCTTTTTTCAGTCCAATGCAGCTTATGCTACTGAACAGTGGAAAAAGACTTCTCTCGCTCTGAAACACTCAAAATTGACATAAGCCAGTTTTCACCCTTAATGAATTAAAGGACAGGTAAAACCTTGTTTGCAATGAAAGATCCAAATTCAACCAGTTCATGCCAGGAAACTTGCTTGAAAAACCTTTTCAGTCAAATACAGCTTATGCTACTGTACAGTGCAAAAAGAGACTTCTCACTCAAAATTGACATGAGCCAGTTTTCACCCTTAATGAATTAAAGGACAGGTAAAACCTTGTTTGTCATGAAATTGATCCAAATTCAACATTCAGGCCAGGAAACTTGCTTGAAAAACCTTTTTTTCAGTCAAATACAGCTTATGCTACTGTACAGTGCAAAAAGACTTCTCTTGCTCTGAAACGCTCAAAATTGACATAAGCCAGTTTTCACCCTTAATGAATTAAAGGACAGGTAAAACCTTGTTTGTCATGAAATGGATCCAAATTCAACCAGTTCAGGCCAGTTCAGGCCACTTGCTTGAAAAACCTTTTTTCAGTCAAATGCAGCTTATGCTACTGTACAGTGCAAAAAGAGGCTTCTCTTGCTCTGAAACGCTCAAAATAAGCCAGTTTTCACCCTGAAATGCCAGATTGTAGTGCAGCTGAGTTACTTACAACTGGTTTACGTCACAAACAAAACACTGGTCAAACCAGACACTGGTCCATGTTGGAAGTGGAAGATTGGTGGAAAGGGAGATTGCAGTAAGCCGGTGGTTTAAAAAGGGCTGCTCTCCTCCCTCTGACCAATCCAATGTCAGCAATCAAGCTGAGCAAGCCAATCAACAGGTCCAACCTGCTCTCAATCAGAAACACACACAATCACACAGAGACTGCTCACACACAACACTGAGGAGGAGATTAAGATCAGCAGCAAATGAAAAAAAAAAAAAACACAATCATGACTCAGGGTCACAACAGTAGGCCTAAACTATATTCACTATATATTTAATCACATAAATGTCTGAACTGATTACACTTAAATTGCAGACACGTGTTTGCTTTTATCACTATTGTCACTACTATTTGATCACAGGTAGGCCATATCCATGGACACCGCAGGAAATCGGTGTTGGGCTGTCGAGGTCATAAAACAGCCGTCATCAGAAACGGACATTGCTTCACGTGACGCTGCAGATGAAAGGACGTCTCACTTGTATTCAAACAGATTTCTTTGGTCCTCTCTCCTCCTGTGGTTTCCTCGGGTCTCTCCCTGAATCCTTGGGGGCTGGACTAAGACACAAGGAAAGGACGCAAGAAAGGACGCAAGTGAGTGAAACGTGGATGCAATTTACTGGCCAAATTGGGGCCCTAAGCAGAATTTTATTTTGAGGCCCCCCCTCCCCATTACAAAATGACTCTTTCAACAATGGAACAAGCCTTTTACAGATGCACACGTCTGCATTTTCTGGATGCAAAGTCATCAATGAGGTCATCATATGACAGCTGCTGTGCCACTTCTGAGTTGATGCTTATGATAGCCAGGCCACTCAAGCGTTCTTGCGCCATTGATGAGCTTCAGTTTTTGCTCAGCAAAGGCAACTGTAACAGGGAGAGTTACTGCAATGGTGCTAGCCAAATGCAATTAATGCAAATACGACTACAACTAATAATAATATGCATTATGATTTGATTTGATGATATTTCTATATTTAAATATTTTTATGTACTTATTTATACATTTAGTAATTAGGTTCTATATTCACACTGCTGTTTGCTGCTGTAACGCTTTAAATTTCTCCATTGTGGGTCAAATAAAGGATTATCTTAATTTATCTTATTTTATCTAATCTTATACTGTTATGAATTAAATTCACCAAGAGATGGCGACATTTTACCTCCATAAAAACAGCCCAAAACTTCTACTGATAGCATAGATTGATAGGCTATAAACCTGAGCCAACATATGACCACCAACTGGTCAATTAACCGCTCCTTTTTCAACAGAGGTGAATGTAGATGCAGTTAACAAGACATTCAATAAATGATAATCAGGGCCGCTGGAAAATTTAATCTCCAGTCCACATCTAGACAGAATTATCCTCTCTTCTGTCTCATGATTAGCATGCTAGCAGCTGGGGTGTTTATGCCACAAAGTTTTCTTTTTTATTTCAACAACATACCCACCTTCAAGTGAAGCACGAGCCTCCTCTTGTTTAGACTTTGTCTTTCTTTTGCTTGCTCCCGATTCATATTGCCATTTGGAGGCCATCTCTCCACCTGCATACAACTGCCTGTTGGCGCATCTGACCGCTGATTGGTAAGATGCTGCGTGCTGTCAATCGTTGCGGCAACGTGCGCCATGTCAGATTACTCGTCTCTTTTTTTTTCTCTCCTGCCTCGGGCTGACTCGGTGCTCTATGTGCCTCATGGCAGCGATGCGCATCCTTTGCACATTTGCAGAGAATGCGCCCCTTGTGCAAAATGGGGCCCCCCACGGATCATGGGGCCCTACGCACAGCGCGTGTTCTGCGTTTAGGGAGGGGCGGCGCTGGCAATTTAGGTGAAATGGGATGCACTTCTGCTGTGAACGGTTGTTAAGCTGTCTAGGGAGGGAACTCAGAACTGCATTGTAGGTGGGTGATAGGTAATGTCGTAGACCACCTCCTCTGTTCAAAGATGGTTGTTCCAGTTTGACATAGATGGACTCTTTTACTCCTCTTTCAAAACATCTGTCTTCTCTGGACAGGATGTTTACATTGTTGTCCTCAAAGGAATGATTTTTCTCCTTCAGATGTAAGTGGACAGCAGAGTCTGGACCTGAGGAGTTGGCCCTCCTGTGTTGTGCCATTCTTCTATGGAAAGGTTGTTTTGTTTCCCCAAACAGTATTATTTAGTTGTAAAGCCTGAAGCTGCTCCTCTGTCACTAACATAGTTTATAACTCCATGGTATCATAAACTGCTTGATATAAATAATCTAAATTCAAATATACTGTTATATCCCACATTGTTATTTATTCAACTGAACATCACCCTGAAAGTTTTAGTGTAGCACAGAGTGTAGAAGATCAATTGACTACTGTGTTGTTGTTTTTCTTTACTTTTTCTACAAGTGGAGTTTTGTAGTGTATTCCTGTTAGTCATTATATTTCATATGACTTTGTGCTCAGAATGCCGAAAGGCCTTGAAATTGTAATTTCCTAGAGAAAGATATCTGTATACAGTAATTGATAAAATAAAATAATAATAAGTATAACCAGTATAATAATACTGGACCAGTACTGAGTGATAAACCTACACTTGAACCACAGATAATGATGATGGAATTAGTAAAGCTCATACCAACAATTGGAAAGTGTGTATGTTGCAGCTGCAGGTGTGCCACTGGAAGCACAATGACATCATGACTTGTAACCAGGCCACTCTTGTCCAGGTTCCCAAGCCTCCTCTGTACACCTCACAGCTCAACCGAGAGAGGCGTCACCATCAGAAGCAACGCTTAGCACAAGAAGCTCAGGTGTGATCCACATTAAATATTGATCGTTTATATTTTTTGCCTTGATGACAGGATGAGATATACGGTGTTTTGTAGGCTAATGCTCACTGAAAATGGACCTTAAATCTAGGCAAGCAGAAGTTCAAGTTTGTTATTGCTCAACACCTGTCATTGTTCACAGAGGGGATTTTGTTTCTGAGTCACTTTCTCTGTCAGGATGTAATTGGAATTCCAACTGATGGCCCTCTAAATTGATTAATTTGACTAAAGTTTAACAAACTTTTCTCCCAGCACATTTGTTTCACATGTCAAACAAAGAAGAAAACAAATGAGTGACATGAGTTTGTTTGTCTTGCTGTTATTATTGTAAAGTCTGTCCACTTTGTCCATGCAGATGGTCCAGACTTAAATAGCCCAGTTTGAGATGAACAGGAAGAAACTGGTTACTTATGGCTTTGCTTCCTCATCAAGGCGAAAGAGAAAAAAAACATTTCCATGTTAACATTTAAGTAGAATTATGTATTTTTTTAATTTAGTTTAAGGAGTTTTATAGCAATATTTACAATCATACATTAGAAACATGACATTATGTTTGATTAGAATCTTTTTTATTCCAGTGGTCAGCCCTTGCCTGGAGACTTTGCTCTTCCTGGCAGCAGTCAGGGCTGTGACGCCTGTTCAGAAAGCAGCTGTACCAGGAGCGGAGAGAGAAGGATTTTCAGGAAGCTCTGGAGAGAGAGGTGGTGAGATAGGATGAATAAGGAGGAAAAGAAATCCTCTCTATTGTCACTTCGTATTAAGCATATTAAGCACAGGCTTGACTTTGTTAGTTTGTGCAGTATCATCAACAGGGTGTTAGGTATTATGAAGAGAGAGAGAGGGGCAGGAGGCGTAGTAAGACTATATGACCCATTACATGAACAATTATATGTTTATGCTATGTTTATGTTTAACAGCAATAACAAATTTAGTTAAGAATGCACAGATACTTGCATAAACACTGTTGGGACCCACAGATGAAGTCATTCATTGTGGATTTCAAAATGGACTCTGAACTGAACTCAGTGTCCCAGAATTCCCCATTCTTCACACCTAGGTGCAAAATTCAGCTTTGAGCTACTATTGGTCAGGGTGACAGACTCTCTGATCAGAGAGTCAAAACTCCAGCGCCTTCCTTTGTTCTCTCTCTTCTCCACAAGCTCTCTTCTCCTCGCGCCTCTCTTCTCCTCCAACTTCTTATCCTCAAGGGCTCCTCTCCATCTCCCCCCCCCCCACGGGGCTGCCTGCCCTCAAGATCTCTTCTGGGCCTAACAGCTGCGGAGAGCTGCAAGCTTCATTTGCAGCAGGCCCAAAGAACTTCTCCTCACTGCAGCGACACGAGGTCCTGCCAGTATTCCTGATCAGTTAGCACCAGCAGCTGCGACGCAAAGCTTGCCAGCTAACTTCACAATCTGAGGAACATCAAGCAAGTTAGCACTGAGCCGCTATCCCTGCAAAGGAAAGGAGCGAACCGTTTCCTCCTCTGCCGACTTTCATCAGTCCTTGCACAGCAAGAACAACATTCAACAATGGAATCTCAACGTTCTCCTGCAACCACCAGCACCTTTTCTTCAAAGACTGGTAACGTTGAACTGGGCTTAGATAGCATAGCATAGCACGGCTAAGCACAGGACTTTAAACTCTGGTTGATGTAATGCAAATGTGTTCAATTTATGTGTGTCCACTGTTTGAGTGTTATTGTGATCTCAGGTCAGGTTATTGGTAGTTTGCTTTCCTAGACGGCTAATTTGACATTAGTCGAATGATGCTTCACACAGACTCAGGGTCTTTGCATGCAACAAACCATCTTCTATAACCTGGCATCACGTCACACACACACACACACACACACACACACACACACACACACACATTCCTTAAGCCTGGAGCATATCACACCCACATGTGATATCAGTGACCACCATTGTTTCTTTGTTCTGCCAGACACACACTCACACACACACATACACATACACACACACACACCTGTATATAGTACATGTTAGTTAGTGTGTTTTCATCTTTGTGTTGAATAAAAGACTTTTTAACCCACATGTTGTCTATTTAATATTGTACAAGAGTGAATGTTGCCAACCTCTACTCTGTCAAGAGCTCCAAAATCCTTCGAATATTACTAGCTGTTATGGTGATATTGGTTGTAGTTATTAAATTAATTATTAATCAGAGTTACAAACAGTTTAGTACCTTTCCTGAGACTGATTTGGTGAATTGGCTTTATTTTCCCTTCTTCAAGGGTGGTGCCCCAAGGTGATCTAATGTAAATTGGATCTTATTAGTAATCATAATTAATAATTGTCCCTGATAATCATTAATTATTATTGATAGCCAAATTTAACCCAAAACTCTTGCATGAAGCACTACATTATGGTGCCTCGTGTGATGTGAGCACAACAACACCAGGATGATGGCTACAGTTAAGCATGGTTTCAGTGTTAAATACACAGTATGCTTGTCTTCATTTGTCCAACAATCCTAGAGCAGATTGTCGAGCAATTAAGTGTCAGACTCTGCGGTTATTTAGATTTAGGGAGAAAATCACACAATCAAACGTACATCCATACTAGCAGTTTAATGAGTTATTAATTATGGTGTGTCCATTGACAAACTAGGGAGATGATAAAAATATTCCTTTCTTTTTACTGAAACCTTTAAAGGAAAAGTTCACTCTAAGTCCGGTGTAGTTTCTTATTCCTCAAAGTGCAGCTGGAGACCCGCGGGGGTACCCTCCGGCAGCAATAATCCATATAACGAGCGTTAATGGCGTCCGAAACGCCATTAACGCTCCTCCATACTGCTCTTCCGCTGCAATCCAAGTGTCCTGAAGTGGTGACATCCAGAGTTTACTCGAAACAACGTCATTTAGTAAATTTTTCTAGCCTAAAGAGTCACTATACTATATTTGTTTGGAGGCATGCTCCCGCGTTCACGCTAGTCTCCCTCACAGCGTTTGCACTACGGAAGCCGTGCCAAACAAAATCAACGAGACTCGCGATAGATACACACCTGTAGTTACATCCTCCATTAAACCTCAACTAGTGTTCACCCAAAGGCATGCGGGAGACTCCAAGGTCAACTGGAAGAAGTTTCTTTGGTCTGATGAGACCAAAATGAATCATACTAGATGCTATGTTTTGCAGACACCAAACACTGAACATCACCACAAACATACCATCCCCCCTGTGAAGCATGGTGGTGGCAGCATCATGCTGTGGGGAGAGGGTTTAATGAATGAAGCAAAATATAGGGAAATCCTGGAGGACATCCTGATGCAGTCTGCAACTACTACTTGGGAGAAGATTTATTTTCCAGAAGGACAATGACCTGAAGCAAACAGCTAATGCAACACAGAAATGGTTTAAAGACAACAAGGTGAATGTTCTGGAGTGGCCCAGTCAAAGCCTAGACCTCAGTCCAATAGAGAATTTGTGGCTGGACTTGAAAAGGGCTGTTCACACCCGACCCCCATTCAACCTCACAGAGCTTGAGCAGTTTTGCAAAGAAGAATGGAGTAAAATTGCAGTGTCCAGATGTGCAGGCCTGATTAAGATCTATCCACACACACACAGATTCAGTGATTGTATTGAGGGCAAAGGTGCATCTACTAAATACTGACTTTAAGGGGCAAATACTTATGCAGTCACTTATTTTACATTATATATATTCAGTTAATTTACATCAATTTGTAGAAATCTGTTTTCACTTTGACACTGAAGAGGTTTTTTTTGTTATATATTTTTGTTTTGTATATATTTTCTATATTGTCCATGATTCCATTTCTAAAAGCAATGAAAAGGGGAAAACAAATATATATTTATATATGTTAATGGGAGATATGAGATCTCAATATCTGCTCTTATGGCAAGCAAAATGATTTGTGACAAAGCCCCTGCAGACCAGACTAGGAAACCCGTTTAATTCGCTGAGTAGCACGTTACCTTCCCTTCATTAAATCGCCATTACATTGTCACTTCCGCCGGTAGGCTTTTAATGTGAAATCTAACAGGAAGTGGACTATCATACAACCGCCGGCGTTACAGCGCCGTGCCACCGCTGAAGTCGATGAAACAGGGTATAACAAGCAGCGTGTTCAGTAAGTACTAAGTATTTCATTAAAATATACAGTAGCGTAACCATGACAAGCCATGACAGTTTGATGCGTTGTGTAGCCATTTTTTATTTACTAAAACTGTCGGCTTTCTTGTTTAAAGGTCGCTTGCCGAACACAGGTGTATCATAAATTAGCACTTGCTAACAGTCACAGTCAGCTTAAGACATATGGAGTAAGATAGCTATCAAAACGATGTGTGCATGATTCTAACCATTCGTATTTGTAATGTTAAACATTTGTATGTCAATAAAATTGTTGTACACAAAATTCTGCTGTCATATACGCAAGTCTGAGAAATTGTTTGGGTTAGGATTGTTTTTATGTGAGTATGAATCTAAAAGCTGTAGTTACAAAGTCTAGTGAATACAACTCTAATTTCTATGACTACGAAGTCTTCACTGTGAACACGAATTCAAGTTTGTGGGTACGAGTAGAAAAGTGTTGAAATGACGTCACGTAGGTCACAGGCAGGTCACAGGGGAAAATAATCGAACCCCGATTCCTCCAAATGTGCATGCGCCAAAGGCAAAGATGGCTGACAGCAGTGGACCGTGTGGAGGTGCCAGCTCAGGTGAAGCATCGCAGGTAAAGTCAATAACGTGTATATCCAATATTTATTTCATGAAATTGTACTATTTAAAATAATATACAGTCCATGGACTTACAGACTTACTGCATTAGCTTGCAAGCTAACGACATGGCGGTGACGCAGTTAGTGCTAGTATTACTAGCATAAGAAGTTGGCTTGTGCTAGTTAATTAGCACTGACCTGCAAAATATGAAATAATTAATTTGTGACATAATGTTGATCAAAATACGACTTTTATCGATTTATAAATTGTGTCGATTGGCGTACAAATCTGTCCTTCGTATAAGTCCGGTTTCTTTTCCTCTTTGCTAACCCTCCTCTCGGTCATGTGCATTTGTTTACAACGAAGCCGGCGGAAAATCAATCAGTGGATCGATGGATTATCGTGCACTCATTATGACGTGTATATTTGTGTAGTCTTATCTGTCATAAACAAGAGGTTACGGGTTACGGGGTGCGTTTGTGTTGCGGTGCTGCAGAGACGAGAGCTGGGACACCGGGTCGGAGGCTCCATTCTCCATGTAACAAGTTACAAGTCGTTTATTTAACCAGCACTTTAACTCTGAAGCTGTTTAATTAAGGTAAAAATGAACCATAAGGCAAATATCCCGCATAGTTCCTTTTTAGCCTCTTTCCATCTGTGCTCCTCTGATCAGAGCGGCGTCCCTAGCAACGGTCTGTTATACAGAAATAACAGACCGTAAAATGCAGCGATTGACAACATTCAATAGAGCCCTATAATAATTAAGAGTTATTGTTTTAACCTGCAAGCTAATGATTGGCATATTCATTTTGCCTAAAAATACAAAAGTATTTTGAATGTCTGTCCAGCCTATGTGGAATTGATAGAGTACTGTATGTTGTTAAACGACTAAGTTAACAGTGGCATTTAATGCATCAAACTTGTATTTTGTCGTTTACAGGGACCAGTGGCTACTCAGTTATTGGAACGTCTGAAATCGAGGATTACAGATGTGTTAAATCAACCGCACTTGAATTTGGACTATTTGCAGTACATTGTAAATCAAGAAGCATTTATTCTGACGGCTGCCTCCAGTACTTTAAACATCCCAGGTGAAATTGTGGAGTGTCTTTTATCCCTGCAAAGTAAGATCCACGCAGCTGTTTCCCAAGAGAGTCCCTGTGCTTTTATTAGAGCTGGAGGACGAGGCCGACCAAAGTTCATTTTTTCTGAGGAGCTTCTGTCCCGGCTCATCAACTTCCCCTTACCAGTGTCTTGCATCGCAAATCTGTTGGGTGTCAGCCAAAGCACAATCTTCCGGCGTATGCGTGAACTTGGGTTGTCCACAAGGTCTACATACAGCAGCTTAACTGATAGTGAATTGGATGATGCTGTGCAGTCCATAAAAAGCAGGATCCCAAATGCAGGATATAGAATGGTTAAAGGCTGTCTGCAAGCAGATGGGCATAGAGTTCAATGGGATCGCATCAAGGAGTCCATGCACAGAGTTGATGCTCCAGGAGTTTTGGAAAGGATGACACGGCTGGGGTGCATAGTAAGGAGGACATACTTTGTGCAGGGGCCTTTGTCATTAGTCCATGTGGACACAAACCATAAGCTTATACGGTAAGACTTATTTAAGATTTATTTACGTATTTATTCATGGGGGGGGGGGGTGACTGCTCATTGTCATTTCATATTTTGTTTTCAAGGTACAACATCGTCATATTTGGTGCAATAGATGGGTACTCGAGAAAGGTTTGTCACCTTTTATTACAGTGCTTTATTATCTCTGTACATGTTTGTGTTCATGTATTCACTGTTCATAAACTGCATGTTACCCACATGGTTCACACACATTATTAACAATGAATTTTCAAAACTTTTCATAATGTTTATCATATTTTACTCCATCACTTTAAGTAGATACACCCAGATGGCAATCATAGGGAGCAGTACTGACTGGCCAATCATATGGAGAAAAAATATGACGGGAGGAGGGAGGGGAGGAGGAGAAGATAATGAGAAGAAAGGGAGGAGTTTAAAGAGAGGTCAAGAGTAGCAGGAGGATGAAGAAGGCAGGTGGGAGGAGACAAAGGAGGAGGTACAGGAGGAGAAGAGCAGGGAATAAACATTTTAAAACATTGTATATTCAGAACTTTACTAAACATTTTTTTTAATTCCAATGAATTTCCATGTCTGTCATGACTGTAGAAACCCTGTACCCAGAGAATACATATGCCAATCTAGAAATTTAGGGACATAGTGCAGATGTAATGTGTCAGAAAGCTTATTTCAATTACTATCAATTTTTTTATTTTATGCTTATGCTTGCTTATGGTTCCTGACTTTTATCTATTGCTGTTCCTGCTTTTACTGCTGTTGCTATAATAACTCCTGAAATTTCCCCTGGGGATCAATGAAGATTATTTATTTTATGTGTTGTAGGCCTTAATATTTTGCTTCTGCAGATTCAAACACTGTCTTTCTATACAGATTTTCTATCTGGAACCTGCAACAAATAACCGCTCAAACACTGCTCATTCATTTTTTCTGAAGGCAGTGGAAAACTTTGGCTGGCCGTCCAGGTAAACAATGATATAAACTTGGGCTATTGTTTCCATGCCCTAATTACTCATTTCAATAATATTCAGTTTGTTGTAATGATTATTGGCTGAACATTTCTTTCATGTATTTTCAAGGGTCAGGGGCGATGAAGGCGTTGAAAACGTCTCAATTGCTGAAACCATGTTCACTGTTAAAGGCGCTGGAAGAGGGAGCTTCATAGCTGGGCGGAGTGTACATAATCAGAGGTAACAATAAAAAATTCACATAATTTACAGTATATCAATAGTAAGATGTAAAATGGGAAATTATTGTTGTAAAGTAGTAATTTAAATTATTACTTTTCAGCTGAATAAGTCTTGTTTCTGATCTAGAATAGAGCGCCTGTGGCGAGACGTCTGGACCAGCGTGACACACCTTTACTATGAAGTTCTTCACAGTCTCGAGGAAGATGGCCTGTTGCATTTGGCAGATGTTGTTCATCTGTTTTGTGCCCACTATGTCTTCCTTCCACGTCTGGCAGAGGCCCTTCACACCTTCACAGAAGGCTGGGACAACCATCCTTTACGGTCTGAAGGTGGACTCTCCCCAAACCAGCTCTGGGTTTTGGGTCACATGAAGAACTCTTGTGACCCGAACGAAGATTTGCAGGTTTGTTGAAGCTTAAACTCGAGGCGCTGTTTACAAAGGCAAAGTGCAGTTGACAAGTTTTGAACCTGAATATGTGGAGGCTTAGGTTTAAATAAAAATGTTATTGTTATTTGAATGAGGTCAATATCTTCAACAGTGTAGAAGGAGTAGAAGGTTAAAATTCAGGAGTGATCACACAAATAAAGTAGGTCAGCAAAGCAAAATTTATGATAGATGTACTCCATGTTCTGATTGCTTGAACATTATACACATTTTATTCTCTGGTTAAATGTTTTCTGTTGTCACTGCACTATGCCTGTGTATGTCAGTGTGTGCTTTGGTATGTTTTTAAAATATTTATAAATCATTAACCTTATAACTTAAAGTTGTAGTTAGCGATGTGGGAGAAAACCAGTAGAGGTTGTTGATATTTCAAGTGTAAACGAATACAGACCCACCCCTCCCTTCATACTCCACCCCGGGCTCCACCCCCGAAGTTCATGGACGCGCATTGTCATGGAAACGGCTGTAGAAACAGCATAGCTGACCAACATGGTGGAGGCCGGACTGTCCAATGCTCGAGGGGGTGGACCCATGTTTTGCTGGCTCGGTCCGAGCCACATATTTATAAGATGAAATTCAGAGCCCAGGCTGTGTATTGAAACTGGATTTTTTTTTCAGCATGCTCTTAGAAGTGACCGCTTGCAGATAGTGAGGAGAAATATGGTGATTTTGACAAAAAGTGCATCGGATTATGATCGCTAACTATACCTTTAATTGCCTAAGTCATATTTTGGCTAAATTATGATATCTACCTAGTTCCCCTACCACTGCTGATTCACTGTGCATTATGGAGCTAAAATCTTAAAATATGACTCGGGCAGTTATTCTGTCAGGCTAACAAATGCTGTTTTGTACAAAATAATATTAAAAAGATTTTTTTTTCCCCCCCCCCCCCCAGAACATGGAGCTATTTGGAACTGACTGGGAGATGTTTGATGCTGTGCATGAGGAACCATATGGAGTTCAAGTCCAGGAAATTGAGTGCCCTCTGACTCTGTACATTATGGAAACTGTACAGTCCATGATAAATCCCTTGGCCTCATCAGAATCATTTGGCAGAGACATTTACATAACAATGGTTCAGTGTGTTGAAAGTCTAATGGCAACAAGAAATACCTGAGATGTAACACGACCTTGCAAAAGATTTAATGGTATAAAGTTAAACATTTGCAGACAGTCTACTTGTTTCAAAAAAGGCTTGCTCTGACATCTGTTCAATTTAATGAGACAGGAGTCCCCAAAATTTTTATGAAAACTTTCCCATGAAATTTGCATTACAGTCATCAGAATTAAATTTGTGACTTTTCCAAAACTTGACTCCAAAACAAAAAATGACTGTGGGTATTCTGAAGAGTAACATGGAGGTAAAAACTAACTTTGGAGTAAACCATCATTAACAGAACAGCAATGGTTTTGTAACAGTGAAAACAGGAAGTTGTCACAGAAAAATGACAAAAGAATAAAACATGATCTGACATGTCGCAGTTACCTGGTTGTTTTCCTTTACACTGAGTGGTTACACCCTGTCAAAAGTTTGCCCGTGGCATATGGCTAGTGTCAAAATGTTTTTGAATTCACTGTATGTTTTCAGGTGAGCTGAAGGGAATGTGACTGTACGACTGCAGGCGCTTACAGTTGGAAAACAAACAGTGTGTTGTGTGTCACAGTCATGATGGAATTTCATATTTATGACAAAGTCCTTCTTTTCGCTTGGCAGAACAGGCTTGTGTCGTTGTCCAGTCATCCACTGCATGATGCGTCCTACAGTCAAGCCTTCTGGAGTAACGCTGTTGTTGCTGGGGCCCTCTTGTTCTTAATGAAGAGATTAACACAATGTTAGTCTGAATTGAAATAATACATTTTAGTTTTCAAGTTGATAAAATCCCTTACATATACACAAATCATATTGACCTTTTTGAGTATAAGAACATTTGATAAATCAAAGCAGAAACTACATAGATATTTTAACAAAAGCTGCATTTGTTGTGACTGGATGACAGACATTCTGTTGTGGCAATTGTTCAGACACCCTGTTATTGTCAATATAACTATGCAAGTCATCCATCTGTTAGCCCTCCATGTCTAGTTTAATGAAACTGTTATCCTAAAGGTCACAATATTACATTTAATCAATTACATTCATTTTAAATAGTGACATCAAGTTTCCAGAAACGCTTAGATTTAATGGGTTGTATAGTTTGAATCAATTAACCATTTACACTGCACTATATAAAATATACAGCAGGATAGCAGAAAAAGTTAATCTCTTTATTACCCTATCTTGGCTAAAACATACCAGAATCCTCAATTTCCTGAAGGTAGTCCTGGAGAAAGTTCATGATGTTTACTTCCTTTTGGTGCTTGGCAGAACCAATCTCACTGAAGACAGGACGGCTCCTCTCCAGAAGGAAGGCTGCATCTGCCTTTAAGAAGAAGGAAGTGCATTTCAGTCTGCATAAACATTGTAATTCTTGCAAAAGACATTTATGCTCAATTAAAAGCAGTCTAAAACGTAACAATATACCTCATCATCTTCCCCTGGAACAAACAGTGGTAGGCAGAGGTCTTGATGAGTCTTCATGATTTTTGGTAGGTCATACAGCTGCAGGCCTTTTCTGAGCTGGTCGAGCATTGGGATGACTCTCATGGTGGAGTGAAGTACGACAGTTCTAATGGACAAAATGTTTCATCAGGAGAATATACTTTAGTGGTAAACCTGTTGGGTGTAGGGGGGGAAAAAAGCCAAAACTACTATTTAAAAAAAGAAAATATATATTATTATTATTTGGTGACATGTAAAGAAGTTTAACAACACAGCTTTGCATGAAACCAATGCCATGTTACTTGTAATCCATGTTTTAGACATGGCCAAACAAGTAGCCTAATTCAAGTCACAAATTCTTGTACAATACACCCTTGCCTAAATGAAACCCAAAAATGTCACCAACATACCTTATCATGATGTCTCTTTTTTCAATAGACACGATTCCAGTGTATCCGCAGGGCACAATATCGTCTACCAGGTCACTGATGTTGTCATTACTGGCGCTGTTTATCTGAAAACAGAGTAGGTGTCAAGTGAAATTAAGTTGCATTGTATCATTGTTCCCTAAAGGCAACAAACCAAAAAAGTAATTGTGCACGCCATATCATAATGCGGTTAATGCAATTACTAACTTTGTTAAAGTTGTATTTACCCTCTCAATAAGCTGTGACAGTTCGAAATCTGTTACATCACTGGCAGACACTTGTATGCTGTCAGAGTCACCGGAGCAGAGATATCTGAAGCACCACTCGCGCATTAAGTTAGGACAAGGTCCGCCTTGTGCCAGGCTAGCTGCCATGACCTCTCCTGCACTCCTAACCAAAACAAAACAACACAGCATATAAACTGCCTGAATATATTTACAATGATATAAAACAGGGTTAAGAAGTGTTGCAATTAATATGCTAAAAGAAAACACACAAGAGGAATTTAACTACACACCTGAAGTAGTTAGAGTCCAAACTGTTGAGACAATAAACAGGATTCTTCCCTTTCTTATCTGACCCTCCAACAAAGAGTCTGTTTTCGATCTCTGCCAGCATTTCTGCAAAACAGCAAATACAGGAAATTCAAAAGGTCTCTTCTGTCTCTCTCCCCCCCCCCCCCCCCCCCCCATTTAATTAGCATTTGAGCCCACTACACCACCAGAGGCCCCCTGTTGATGTTGACAGTGTGTCAAGTGTGTCTGATTTGACAAATATGGACAAACAGGAAAGAGAAGAAATTATACGCACATCAGTCCATTAAAAATTCTCGGAACTATATCCAGTGTGCGGATAATTCCTTTCCTTTTTGTTCTCGATTTATCTTTTATTCTGCACCTGGCCTTGTAAGAATTTGATGTGCACAAATTTTCTCTTATTGTGAAATGAAATATAGACAAACATTTGTACCTGTGAGGAATTCTCTGCTAAGGGCCCCAGTATCGATGCCTGCCTCGCCAAAGAATGTGACCTTAAGTCTACATTTGGGCGATGTCTTCTTCTGCCGTTGCCACTGTTGCATGCCTCTGCTGAAGAGGTCAGTTCGCGACACACAGATGGAAAATGTGTTTGTTTCATTAACTTGACAAGCGAGCCAATCCAAGATTTCCTCAGAACTGGAATTAAAAATAAAAGACAAAAATTAAACATTAAAATAGACACCAACATGTCTTTATTGCTTTATTTACTTATTTATTTCTTGCTCAACACTGAGCATTTGAATAAAAAATAAAATTAGACATGGTTATACTGTCTGTATAATTTTATAGCTGTTTGCTACAATTATTCCAGGTGGTTGTTAGGGTGTGGCATGGTACAACAATTGCCACACCTCCTATACTGGTGAAATTCTAAGGGGTGAGAGCAGGCCTCATGTAAGTCAAGATAAGAGCAAAATATGTCACAAAAATCACACTCCACACATATTACAAAGCTTTTCAACAGGAAAAAGATGACTGATACTGCAGTATCTATTTAAAGCGTATATTATCCAGATGAAATAATTTGCCACCATAATTACCTAATGTACAATATTACCTTTGAAAGGTACTGATTTGACTGACTGGTACTGATCCACTTGACTCACGGCCGTAATTATCTGAAGGTCTGCACACATAAAGAAAACAGCTTGTCCTAAATCATCTTGACATAAACAATTGCATACTTATAACATTTTGCAAGGTAATCTCCTTATATGTAATTTGTCAAATGAACGTAGGTATACATTAAAAAAGTTACACTAAAATCATTAATATTACCGTAATCCGCATGTGGCTGCATGGATCTCAATTACGTCAACTTGAAATGCATTGTTGCACACAGGACACTCTGCTGTCTTAAAATAGAATTCACAAGGCATGTGAATAAAGCCTTACATTATTCCAGAGATTAATATCTTAATTTACCAGGAAGGCACAAACAATTTCACCTTGTCTGTCAGGTTGCAAATAGAATCTGGGAATTCATCTTCATGTTCTTCATTGCAGCTTTCCTGGGGGGGGACAAATAATAATAATAGGCAAGTGTTTAGAGCATAATACAGAATAACATCTCATTTTTCAATATAAACAGCTGTGAAGCTGTGACTTTGACATACCTCTTCAGCAGAATAGGACAAATCTACAAGTTCTGTCTTGCATTCCTTGATGTGTACTGGAAGAATCTGAAGTGGAACCATTTTCTTGCAGGTTGTACACTGGGCTTTGGGCATGTTCTCAAACTCCTTTGCTTCAGGTGGTAATGGAATTGTATCAAGTTCTTCTTGTAAAGGAGAAATGTACAATGTGTATTTTCCATTCCCGCTCACTGCTTTTAGCTGCTGGCCAGTGTATCCTTGTAGATCTGGAGGTATAACAACCAAGCTCCGCCGCCCACCCCCACCTAAAATTGAAAAATTAGAGATACTAAACAAACCTGAATATACAGTAACTACTCATATAGAGAGTATTTTGAAACAACATTAATCCAGTGTATACGCCTACATACCTGTGGACTTGTGCAGCATCCAGCCACCACAGATATTTGCCAGTCTTGGATATGCACTTACAAGCAAATCTGAAAACTTAAGAAACAAAAGCATAGTTAAAGCTTTATTGCAATGACTTATATTCATGAACTGCTGTGTATTTCATCATGCAAATATTAATTAAATCATGCGTCAAGATGAATTCTAAGATGGGTGTTTTTCCCTTGAGACATGACTTGACACAAGGCAGTAAATGAATGGTAGCGTACCTCTGAATGTGTCATGTTTTCATATATGGATAGTGAACGTTTTCCAAGGCCAGCCAGCATGAGTGGCAGTTCCTCTTCTCCTTTTGGTGTTTTTTCATACTGTTTTTCAAGAAGAAAAAACCTCACCGAAAAGCTCTTCCCAGATTCTTTTGCCCTAAATGGTGCAAAACGCCTTTTGCCTCTTGCCTCCTTTTGAAAGAATCCTGGAAAAGACCTAAAAAGATAGCATACTATTATTCTTATCTTTTATATTCCATCAACAAAACCAACCTAACTCAGAAGACATCTACATTCTAAATGATTCTGTTAGCTTATGTAAATTTGTTTTATGCAATAGTTTACATGGTGATGGTCTGAAGCTCCAGAAAATATTCTAAGGTAAATAACAGAATTTAAAACATCTGCAGCTGTTTCTCTGCCTTCTGCCTGAATCAGAATCAGGGACCTAGTTTGTCCAAATGTGCCTGAAATGGGAGTGCAATAAATGACCCATGTACCCTACCGCGCCATTTCTTGTTTCACTGACAGTCCAGGGCCATTGTTCTGAGATCTTATAAGTTGTTGCACTGCCTGCTGAGGCCTCACTGTTGGAACTGACTGCGCTTCCTGTCTGACAGCAGCTTCTCCTGTATTTTCCTGTCTGACTGGCCTGACATTCGCTGGTACACTGTTACTTAACATCAACACCAGATTTTGTGCTGTGTTGATGATGTCTCTTAATTGGACCTGAGTGAGAAGAAAGACATAATTGAATAGCAAATGTTACAGACATGGGTATTTTTCACGATTGTACAGAATGCCTGCAAACTAACTTCTTCTTAAAGTCTGAGCTTGGGTCAGCATCCACACCAAGCAGCAAGCCAGTCTGTACCCATGCAAACCACACTTGTGCGCCTGATCTCAAGCAACTGACTGCAGGCAAATAATAATTATTATTATAGGGCTCTATTGAATGTTGTCAATCGCTGCATTTTACGGTCTGTTATTTCTGTATAACAGACCGTTGCTAGGGACGCCGCTCTGATCAGAGGAGCACAGATGGAAAGAGGCTAAAAAGGAACTATGCGGGATATTTGCCTTATGGTTCATTTTTACCTTAATTAAACAGCTTCAGAGTTAAAGTGCTGGTTAAATAAACGACTTGTAACTTGTTACATGGAGAATGGAGCCTCCGACCCGGTGTCCCAGCTCTCGTCTCTGCAGCACCGCAACACAAACGCACCCCGTAACCCGTAACCTCTTGTTTATGACAGATAAGACTACACAAATATACACGTCATAATGAGTGCACGATAATCCATCGATCCACTGATTGATTTTCCGCCGGCTTCGTTGTAAACAAATGCACATGACCGAGAGGAGGGTTAGCAAAGAGGAAAAGAAACCGGACTTATACGAAGGACAGATTTGTACGCCAATCGACACAATTTATAAATCGATAAAAGTCGTATTTTGATCAACATTATGTCACAAATTAATTATTTCATATTTTGCAGGTCAGTGCTAATTAACTAGCACAAGCCAACTTCTTATGCTAGTAATACTAGCACTAACTGCGTCACCGCCATGTCGTTAGCTTGCAAGCTAATGCAGTAAGTCTGTAAGTCCATGGACTGTATATTATTTTAAATAGTACAATTTCATGAAATAAATATTGGATATACACGTTATTGACTTTACCTGCGATGCTTCACCTGAGCTGGCACCTCCACACGGTCCACTGCTGTCAGCCATCTTTGCCTTTGGCGCATGCACATTTGGAGGAATCGGGGTTCGATTATTTTCCCCTGTGACCTGCCTGTGACCTACGTGACGTCATTTCAACACTTTTCTACTCGTACCCACAAACTTGAATTCGTGTTCACAGTGAAGACTTCGTAGTCATAGAAATTAGAGTTGTATTCACTAGACTTTGTAACTACAGCTTTTAGATTCATACTCACATAAAAACAATCCTAACCCAAACAATTTCTCAGACTTGCGTATATGACAGCAGAATTTTGTGTACAACAATTTTATTGACATACAAATGTTTAACATTACAAATACGAATGGTTAGAATCATGCACACATCGTTTTGATAGCTATCTTACTCCATAAAGACAGTTATCAGAGTTTTCGGTCACCAGGGTGGACTGACTCGTTAAAATTAAGGTCATTTGTATGTTCGGGTGTCAGTTATTTTATTTATTTTTTATATTTTATGTTTGCCACGGTAGGAATGTAGCGGCTATATTCACTGAGTCCATCACACCTGGTGTGGGGGGATGGGTGGTTGGTTTCGCAGCACAATGCACTTGACTTGATCACAATTTGACCGGAAGTCATGCTTATGTGGGCTACGATAATCCAACCATATTGAAGTGGGCAAAGTTTTTAGAGCCATGCTTTTCAGACGAGGCGCAGTTAATATCGAAGATTTAGTGTTGGTTGGTTATAGTCATTAAACAGTGTAGCAAGCCAGGTTTTGCTTAGAATATTAATTAAGAATGTAGTGGATGTGTAACCTAAATCATGCCAGTGGAAATCAAATTCAGAGAATATATGTGTATATATATATATCATAGAAGAAAATAATAAATGAACAATATGTTAAATGAAGGATTTGGGGGCCCCACTGTACTGATTGATTTCATTACACAATAAACTCAATATTTCACAACTAAATTCAAGCTGGATTTAACAGAAATTGAGCTGGAATAGCACAATAAAAAAAAAAAGAGATGGTAAAAATGGAATGTTTACGCTTGCTGTTTTTCAGTTTGCTAAGGGGAAGAGTCCATATGCTACTTGGGTAACATATTGTTTAAAACCCTGTAACCTTATTTTACTAGAACTGATGCCTAAGCTATCTCATTTTTTATTAATTTCTTTGCAGTTTGATCCCGATCTGAGTCCTTTAATATTTAGTATCTGCCGATACCAAGTCCCGATCCGATACTTAGCCCAATATTTTCTTAGATAATACAGCTGCATTACGAAAAAAAACACCTGCATCCAAGCTGTTCTTAATAGCTTTTTTTTATTTTGTTGAAACAAAGTAAATACTTTCATATGGCTCTTTCTTATTCTGCATACCCTATTGCAACATTGGTTTTCATTAGTTTAACAAAAACAACAAGTAAACAAAGTCAGTAAGTAAACCCTGATCCTCTACCACAGAGGTGGGCTGGTTATCCGGAGCGATGAATTCAATGACCTCTGTAATATTTGTTGCCATGTCGCTGACTCGAGGATATTTCTTTTTCCTTTGGAAAGTATCCACGAGTGTTTGTTGCTTCGGTGCCTTTGCCTGTATTGCTTGAGTGAACTCATGTTTTTGTTTATGTGCTAAACAGATAATAAGAATTTTTTATCTATTATTATTTATTGTTTCTAGAGCAGCAACAGTAAAGCTAACAGCAGGAACATCACTATATAAACTAATATATCACTGGAAATGAGTCAAAATGTAGGTAAACATAAATACATATTCCTTAAAATCATAATATTGAGTGAAGTTTAGAAAGGATAAAGAATACAGACGTCAGTCAGTAACAGCCATTCACCCTGTCCTCCTCCCTCTGCTGAGGTGATGCACTGCCTGCATGTATCACCTCAGCAGCAGCTTCGTGGCTGAAAACATTTTTTTCTCATGTTGACCCTTTTCTTTAAGAGCCCCAGCATTTTCTTGAGTTTGACAGTATAAAGACAGGGCATGAGCACACCACTACCACTTTTTCATAAATTCAAATTAGTCATTATTCTCGCTCTTTATCTACAGTGTGTATTTTTTAATACATTAAGCAACAGATCAAAAAACAATTGTAGTGGACATAATTTTTTTTTTTGTCTTATTTTTTTCTTACAGGACGTGGTTTATTCACCCAAGGTTCATTCTGCAAAGGAGACTTTGTAGTTGAATACAGGGGAGATTTGATTGATGATGACAAAGCCCAGAGGAGAAGAAGCTCTTACCACTCCTCATGCTCTGCATTTTTGTTTGCATTCAAGTGGAGAGGGAAAACATGGTGGTAAGATTTTCAGTTACTATACTGCTTTATAGTTATATACATTGTTAAATTTGACATACAGGCTTGCACAATCAGTGATCGCCATTTTGCCATCTGCTAATATGATCCTGCAATGTAAATGAAATACATTTCGAAATGTATCAAAGTTAAAACAAATAATTGTATAGGACCTGTAGGAGACTATTTTCATTTCTGTAATATTTTCCCCCTCCCTTTACTTGTTTTTTTTATCCTTTTTAAGTATTGATGCCTCCAGAGAAGACGGTTTATTTGGGTGTTTAGTTAATGATGATGCTCTCATGGGTAACCACTTCTTCTTTTCTACTTTGTGTATGGACTTTTAACTTTGATGTGAAGCAAGACTTATTTTTTGTAAGATTTCTACATGTTTTATCCTGCCTTAGGACAACGGATAAAATTTAGCAACTGTGCTAACTCCGGCATATTTACATTGATGCTTTTCGCTGATATGTTGATTAATATGCATTGTCCTAATCAAATAGATAAATAAATAAATAAAAATGAACACAGACATCCAAATTGTAAGATGAAAAAAATTGATGTGGAAGGAAGACCACACTTATGTGACATAAAGGAAGGTGAGGAAATTACATATGACTATGGAGGAGATGACTGCCCATGGCGAATGCAAGTTTGTGTCACAACTGCACAGTGTTTAAGTGTGTAGGGTTTATTGTCTCAGAATAACATGGTGGTTGAATGTAGCGTCATTTGAAAAATAAATGAAATCTAATCAATCTGTGTATGAATACTTTCACGAATTTATGACATTTAGGACAGATCTGAACTTTAATAGACATGTTTTCCTTTGGCAGAAATATTACTCTAATCGGGGACATTCACAACGTCCCCACAGTGCACTTTTACTCTGGTGTACGAGTACAAACTTTTTTTGTTTCTGATGACCTGGAGACAACTGGTCCCCATAAATGATGACAACGTGGTGTGTGAAATGTCCCCACTAAGCTTCTTGTTTTCAAGATGTGTGACAGCACACAATAGCTGAAGTAATTGTAGGAAAAAATGCAGTAGAATTGGGTGTTTGTTTTCCTCTGAAGTCTGGTGTGTAGGCATGTCTTTATCTTTAGAGCTAAGTCCTTAAGGAAATGTATTACTCTAATTGAATATTATTAGTGTTAACATCAAATTGACCAATTGCTTAACATATTTTTTATTTTTTTTCTTCCATGAAATCATTGCAGACGACCACAACCACAAGGGATGTTCCTCCTGTCACAGGCTCCAACCATGCTGTCGTTACAGAGATGGAGATAACTGATGCTTCTTGTCCACAGGACACTTATCAACAGGTACGTTCATAGTTGATGTTAACTTCTGGAGTCTCTGAGTCTTCTTTTAGTGCTGTTATCTTTAAGCAAGTAAATGCAACAAGTAAGGTCAATATGAGGGAAATCTATTGTGAATCAGGTGAGCCATACAGTTTGATCTACTGCACCCATAAGGCAGATGATTTAAGGGACATTTAGGATAGATCTGAACTTTAGTAGACATTTTCCTTGGACAGAAATATTGCTCTAATCAGGGAAATTCATGACGTCCCCACAATGCACTTTTACTCTGGTGTACGAGTACAAACTTTGTGTGAGGTTTCTGATGACCTGGAGACAACTGGTCCCCATAAATGATGACAACGGGGTGTGTGAAATGTCCCCACTAAGCTTCTTGTTCTCAAGATGTGTGACAACTAGACTTTTAGTCAAGACTGCCTAAACCGAGACCAAGACACTACCAAGACCAGAGAGTATCGAGTACCAAGACCAAGGCAGACCAAGTCAAGACCAAGACTAGTTCAGCTCAAGACCGAGACCAAAAGAAAACTATTTTTTTTTGCCATTTTGCACGAGTTGTAGAACATAAGCACCATATTGGGTTCAGCTGCTTAGTATAAATATGAGATTGTATTATTTCAACTACAGGCACAATAATACAGAGACAGTGCATGTATCATAATGCATCAAATATGTGTAGCAATTGCATGACCGCTATTTCTACACTATTTGAGGATTGACTTCTTGAGTGCTGTTAAGGACTGACATGACTATAGTCCCAAAGTCATCTAACAAAATAACAAGCCTCCAACACCACCCTGCACCTCAAAAAAAGTCTATGGGAAACATGTTATGATTTAAATTAAATATGATTTAAATTGTACTTAATTTGTAGATGAAACGTGAATTTTAAATATAAAAGATACACACAATTATCAACTTGAAATTGCATTATTTCCAATTATAGTAGCCAAATTACACCGTATAATATCAGCATCACTGAAATGGCATAGGCCTAATGCTTAATCAATCACAACGATATGCAAATATTATTCAAAGGCCAATGATGCCATATATTTATTCAAAGGCCATTATAAGCACAATGTTTCACAATGTTTTCACAATGTTTCCATGGAGGGTTTCCACACTGTCCAGGCTGACAGGGACTGCACTATGAGCGGTAAGCGCAAAGGAGGGGGGCTTGCTGTTTATGTGAACAACAGGTGGTGCAATCCTGGTCACATTACTATCAAAGACCGCATCTGCAGCTCGGATATTGAACTGTTAGCTGTGGCTCTCCGTCCCTACTATGTACCCCATGAATTCTCACATGCTATTGTCGTGGCTGTGTATATTCCACCGTCCGCTAACCCGATGTCGGCATGTGACGTCATCCACTCGACAATAGCCGGACTACAGACTGCTCACCCGAGTGCTCTCATTATAATCTCGGGTGACTTCGACCATGTCTCCATTAAAAAAACACTCCCGAAATTCACCCAGTATGTGACCTGTAAAACCATAGAGGAGAAGACCCTGGACCTGCTGTATGCTAATGTAAAGGACGCATACACCTCCACGTCTCTCCCCCCACTGGGAAGATCAGATCACAACCTGGTGCTTCTCACCCCCTGCTATGTGCCTCTAGTGAAGAGGCTGCCTGTGACCACAAACACAGTGAGGACATGGTCAGAGGACTGCTATGAGGCACTGCAGGGCTGCTTTGAGGTGACTGACTGGAATGTACTCTGTGAGCCACACAGAGAGGACATTGATGGCCTTACTGAGTGCATTACGGACTACATTAATTTCTGTGTGGAGGGCATTGTCCCAGCAAGGACTGTGCGCTGTTACCCAAACAACAAGCCTTGACTTACAAAAGAGGAGGAGCTGAGGGACATTCAGAGGGACCTGAATGTCAAGATCAAAGAGGCTAAGGACGGCTACAGAAGGAAGCTGGAGTGGAAACTCCAGCAGAATAACATGAGGGAGGTCTGGAGTGGTATGAGGACCATTACCGGCTTCAGACCAACTAGCAGTGGAGCTGAGGGTAGTGTGGCTAGGGCCAATGAGTTAAATCTATTCTTCAATAGATTTGACACTGCAGCCCTGGCCCCTGCTGGCTCTCCTGTTGACTGTCTCCAGCCACCACAGCTTCAGACCCCCCCTCCTCCTCCTGCTAGCACCCCATCCAACTTCTTGAGCACCTCACACCCATCCCCCACTCCTCACACCTACTCTGGCTCCCATGCTACCTGGCCTCCTCTCATTGTGGACTCCAACTCTCCCCCTCCTCGACCTGCACTGTTTACACCGCTTCATGTCAGGAGACAGCTGAGCAAACTCCCCGCCGGTAAGGCTGCAGGCCCTGACGGTTTCAGCCCACGGTTTCTCAGAGCCTGCGCCGAACAGCTCTGTGGAGTGCTTCATCGTGTCTTCAACATGAGCCTTAGCCTCCAGAAGGTCCCTGTGATATGGAAGACGTCCTGCCTCGTTCCAGTGCCAAAGACGCCGCAGCCCAGTGGTTTCTCGGACCGGTGGCACTGACGTCACATATCATGAAGACCCTTGAGAGACTCGTCCTGGAGCAGCTCAGGCCTATGGTCAGGCCGCACCTGGATCCCCTCCAGTTCGCCTACCGGCCCCGGATTGGAGTCGGGGATGCCATTATCTTCCTGCTGAACCGTGTCCACGCCCACCTGGACATGCCGGGGAGCACTGTGAGGGTCACTTTCTTTGACTTCTCCAGTGCTTTCAATACCATCAGGCCTGCTCTACTGGGTGACAAGCTGACGGCGATGCTGGTGGATCCCCCCCTTGTGTCCTGGATTGTGGATTACCTCACTGGCCGACCACAGTACGTGCGCTTGCGGAACTGTGTGTCAGATGCTGTGGTCAGCAACACCGGGGCTCCACAAGGGACTGTCCTCTCTCCTTTCCTCGTCACACTTTATACCACGGACTTCAGCTACCAGACAGATGTCCCCATTATGGACATCTAAATCTACCCAGCTCAAACCAAACTGGGGACAAGTAGTGGCGGCTCCAGAGATTTATTACTGGGGGGTCCATGGGGGGGGGCCGGATTGTTTATAGGAGGTGCTAGTGAATTCTGACACAACAAACACCAAAAAAATAATCTTAATAATAAGATTTATTGATCCCAGATTAATATACTGTACATAAGGGTTTTGTGTTTTGCTTTACTTCAATTATCAAAACAATCATACAATCAACCCAGTATTTATGTCCCCTAACCAAATAACATGACGGCACAAAACAAAAACAGCAGCTGATCACCATCACTCCAAAACTAAATAGAAAGGGTTCCAGATCTTGTCCGACTTGTGTTTCAGGCTGTAACATGTAACATCATAAGCACTGTGAATTATTTTAACAAGCACCACAGAGAACATCTGTAGATTTACAAAATAGTGCAACTGTGAGCAGCAACAAATGTAGCACAGTATATAGTTAAATATACAAAGCCATCTAACAAAATAAACTGTTACAGGCTACATAACTTGTGTGTCACTCCTCTTGTGTGTCCTATAAACTCCTCTCCACTCCCATCCTCCTCTGTTCTCCCCTCCTTTTAGGGCTCCACTGAAACTAACAAACAATAAGTAGCATAATTCAGACCTGTCAAAAAAGAATTGTGTACTCACTAGTCATAAGAGAATGATCCGCCTGTTGTTGTGATTAGCTGCGAAGCGGTCAATGACTGCATCCACATCCAGTTCTTTGGTCCTTTTTGGAGCTGATTGCCAGCACACCCAGATTGCTGGTTCGGGCATATCCACTTCTGTTCCTGAGGTAGGTTTTTAAACGCCGTAAGCAGGAAAAACTCCTCTCACATGCAGCTGATGTGATGGGCAGTGTCATGGAGATGCACACAAGTTTGCACAGGTCGACAAAAGCATCCTTGTATGTCCTCAATAGCACCAGCACATCATGGGTGGTGCTGACAACGTCCCCACTTTGTTTTTTCCTCACAATAAGTCTTTTTACCTGGTGAAGTTCTGCTCCAAGGTTTTCCTCCAAGACTCTACAGTGTTTAGCCATGGGCAAAAGGGCATTTTTGTCCATGAATGTCTTGTGTTTGGGGTTAACAGCTGCTGCTCCTTTCAGAATGTGGCAGCTTTCAGAAGAAAATCGCCTGTTCAATTCACTGATTAATCTGTCGATTACTGGGGAAAAGCAGTGCTTGCAATAGTCATCTGAAGTTTCCAGTGGCTCTTTTGATCCTGTTTGGCTGTTCACCACAAACTCCAGCAGGTGGCGGGGCTGTTTTTTTCTCCTCACTTGTGGGCGCTGCATGTCAATGCTAAGTGACTCACACATGTCACTGGCACAGTCCCAGATTTTTGTCCATGTTTCAGCATTGCGTTTGTCATTGAGGGCATCAACAACTGCAAAGACCAGGTCAATGGCAGATGCCAGCTCCAAATCTGTGGCCTGTAGATGATCAGATAAGGTTTTTGTGAGACTAAATATGCTCTCCAGCATATAGATGTGCAGAACAAACTGTGCATCAATAAGTCCAATCAGTGATTTCGCTTCAGTAGCTCTATGAGCATTCGTCTGGTTGCTCACATCCACAAGAGTTGCTAAGATATAAGGGATTGTTCTTTTTATTGCCCACAGTGTAGAATATTGGCAGGCCCATCTGGTATCTGATAGTCTTTTCAGTTCTGCTGTTCGTTTAGTGGGCTCGAGTTCTTGCTGTTTCTCCATGAACACCTTGTGTGTCACTGCCCCAGAAAAAAAGTTGTACAGCATCTGGACTGTTGCAAAGCATTCTGCAGATGGTTTCACATTATGCACACAGTCAACTAAAACTAAGTTTAGTCTGTGCGCTTCGCAATGGATGTAAAGTGCATGTGGCACTTCTTGGCGAAATTTTTCCTGGACACCGTTGTTGCACCCGGACATGACAGATGCCCCGTCATAGCACTGTGCAATGCATGCATTTTTGTCTATGTTGCACTTAGCCAATGTCTGTTTAACTGACTTGAGTAAAGACTGTGCATCCAAGCCATCTGCAGGGATAAAGTCCAGAAACTCCTCATGAATGTTGTCATTATTTAGGCAACGCAGAACAACAGATATCTGCTCTTTCTTGCTCACATCTTTTGTTTCATCCACCATTAGAGCAAAGTGCTCTCCTAGCTTAACCTCTTTGCTTACTTGTTCTCTCACCATGCTGGACATAATATCAATCAGCTCATTTTGAATATCATGGTGCACATATTTAGCATTACCGGGTCCACTAGATAATTTCTTTGACACAGTACTGTCAAATTTCCCCAGCAGATTTAACAGTTCAAGGAAATTACCTCTGTTGGTGGACTGCTCATCCTCTCTGTGCCCCCTCTGTCCAATCGTTTGACAAGCTGTAAACTGCAGTGACTCCACCACTGCTTGCATGTACTGCCTGTTTTCTTGTACAATCTTGCTATGTCCAGTATCAAGGTGCGTCAAAATCCTCGACCCGCTTTTCTGTTTTTCCTTAAACTCACACCATCCTTCCATGGCTAGTCTGTGAGAAGCACTTGCATTGTGCTGAGCCAGTTTCTCTGCTCCTTTTCTCCAGTTTGTGAACCCGGCATGGGTGAAGCTCTTTTCTGTGTGACTCGGCCCATGGCCAAGGTGGTGGAAAAAATGCCTACAGGCATGGCAAATGGCCTCATCAATTGACAGCGAGTATTGCAGCCACGAATACTGTTTGAACCACAAGTAGTTAAAACTCCTTAAAGTTGGCTGGGAATAGGATCCAAATCTCTGACGCATGTATGACTGGAGTTGAGGCCGCCTCGGTCCCTCTGCTGGGTCTTGGCTCAAATCCACAGGGCCACCAAGATTCCTGCCGCCCGTGACCACAGTTTCACCGCTCGTTGAAGCACGCCCTTCCATCTCGGCACCGTTCTCATTTTCGTGTCTGTTAGCATTACCTCTGGTCTCAGAGTCAGAGTCTGTTGTTGTTGGAAATAAACCCTCTGCGGATGCAGCAGTCGCCGCTGATTCCGCTGACGCCGTTCCAGTTAATGCCTCTTCCTTGTCTTCATCCTCCCCTTCATTCTCATTCTCCACGTTTGGCACCATCACTCTATCCTCCATGCTGGCGCTGGAATGTGTGTGTGAATCGCCGCAACCGCCATCGTCCACTCTCACTCATTTTTTTGGGATAACGAAAGTAAATCGGTCCATGATGCTAACTCGCAAGCTAGCGGTTAATAGCCTACGCCAAGCAACGTCAAAAGGTCAAATGTAACGTGCCGTCTGCGTGCGAAACCAGCCAATCAAATCACGTGACACAATAGCAGCAAGGGTCATCATCATTTAAAAAAGTTATGCCGGTGGCGGCAAGGAAGTAGATCCGATGATTAAATGGCTCCTCGGGATCCCCCTGCTCCATGTTGATCCATCTGAAGATCCCTGAGAACCTCTTCTCTAAAGACTTTTTTAGTGCTCTAACTATTGTCACAATCTGCGGCAGCTGCACTTCCATCTTGTTGAGGTAAGTTCCAGGACGGTGGGGACCAACATGCTGATGGTAACCACAATATCTCCTTCTGTGAGGTCTGTTGCCTCAGAAAAAGGCTCAAGCACAGTACAAAGGTCTTTCAGCTTGGGCCCATTCTCGGACTGAAAACGCAATATTTTCTGTATCACATTCGCTGCACATTTCTGTGACAGCCCTGTGGTATTGCTAGCTGCCGGGATAGATTTATTAGCCCCAAAGTGGGTCTCAAACATGTCTCTGACCTTAGAACTGCTGTGAAGCAGGGTTGTGAACTTGGTGGCCTTAGCAATGGCTCTTGCAATTACCTTCACTTCTTTCATGCCATCACTGACGACCAGTTGGAGCGAGTGTGCGAAGCAAGACAAGCGTTCACCTGATGACCACGGCTGTTCAAAGTCTTCTACGTCCTCCCACATCATTTCATCATCAAGGTCATCACTGTCACTTTCAGGTTGCTCTGAGTCTGGCAATCTCACTTTAAGGGCCCGCTTCATGTTGGATATGTTATCCGTCAGAATGAAGCTTATTTTGTTGCTAATGCCATACTCCTCAACAATTTCATCAAATTCTGAGGTGATTCGTGTCTTGTACTTATTTGTACCTCGTAATACAACAAACGGACCAGAGACCAAGACGTGTAGTTGACTCTTTACTGAAGCATCACTTCCTATCTGAACACTTGCGCATGCGCGCTCATTACATATCCAAACCTGCTCACTACATCTCCCCCTTTAAACTGAGACTTTCCACTTCTTTATAGAAAACTGAAATCATATGCTATTAAAGCCTAATGCAGATTTTACCTTCTACGCAGGGGAACAGATGACATGTTAACCATCACTGTAAACATGAGCATATATGTAAACTGGTTAGATTAACTGGTTGATTTCAATGTTACATCACTTATCACATCTCATTTTCTCTTTTTTTTTTTTTTTTTTTTGAACATTAAGGTAAGTACATAACCTAACTGAGAGGTAGGGTAGACTGCCTGATCCTCTCTGTTGTGGTATGGAGTTTATTCTGCTCCATGTATACACACAACACTAAACTACAAATTCAGTCTTTTCACAGGCTTGACTTCCCTGCCAGCCCTGGTGTGTTGTGCAGAGTCTGGCTGGTCCTTAGACGATGAAGGCACCACTCTCAGGTGAGAACGGTTTCTCCGGAGACTGCCGGTGGAGGTTTGAACCACATAAGAGCGTGGTGTCCCTGCTGAGCCAGAGACGACTCCTGTGTGTGTTGTGTTCCGTATCCAAACCTTCTGACCTGGCTTGAGAGGTGGTGTCTCCCGTGCTCTGTGTCGTCTGTTGTATCCCTCAGCCTGTTGTCTTTTCAGCTCCTGGTCTTTCAACTCAAAAGCCCTTAAGTCCGGCCAGGCTGGTGTGAGGGTGTTTGGACTCACCGGAAGGGGTGTTTGAATGTTTCGCCCCATCAGGAGCTGTGCAGGTGATACTCCATGAGCAAGAGGAGTTGCTCTGTACGTCATGAGTGCTTTGTGAGGGTCCTCACTCTTCTGCAGCAAGGCTTTGACAGTTTTTACTGCCCGTTCAGCTTCCCCGTTGCTTTGTGGGTAACGGGGGCTACTGGTTACGTGTTGAAAGTTGTAATCCTTAGCAAAATCTGCAAACTCAGTGGCAGCAAACTGTGGTCCGTTGTCTGTGACGAGTGTATCCGGCACTCCGTGGCGGCTAAAGATGGCTTTCATCTTCTCGATCACAGCTGTTGCTGAAGTGCGTGTAAGATTGACAACTTCAATGTAACGTGAATAATAATCAATGACAACTAAGTACTGACCCTTCTTCCACTCAAATAAGTCAGCTGCTAGCCGCTCCCAAGGGCGTGAAGGCAAGGGTGTGGTTATCAGAGGTTCTGTGGCATTTTGACACTCTTTAGCGCAAATTTCACACTGACGTACTTTCTCTCTGATTTGTGTGGTCAGCCCTGGCCACCACACTGATTCATGCGCCCTGGCCATGCATTTCACCATGCCTTGATGACCCTGGTGTAGTTTGTCCAAGATGTCGTTTTGCATGCTTAATGGGATCAGTATCCTGTTTCCTTTCATTAGCAGGCCATCTACCATCAGCAGGTCATTTCTGTATTGCCAGAAGGGCTTTAACTGTGGTGCCGAACTGTTTCTTTCCCACCCTGTGTGGATCAGGGAGGACAGCTGCTTACACACGGGGTCTTCCTCCTGAGCTCTCCTTATTTGTAGCAACTTCTCAGGTGAGGCTGGGAGCTGCTGAATGACCTCCTGGATATGAGCGTTCACGTCATTCTGAAGCACAAGGTCATCCTCTGTTGCTGTCGACTGTAGTGGCGCTCTTGATAAAGCGTCGGCTGCCACTAGGTTTTTTCCTGGTACGTGTATGATCGTGTAGGAAAAACGCATAAGTCGTAACCTAAATCGCATGATGCGAGGTGGGACGTCATCAAGCGGCCTTGAGCTGAGGAGACTGATCAACGGTTTGTGATCTGTTCGCATCACAAAGTGCAGACCCAGGAGGTAAGTCTGAAATCTTTAGCAAGCCCAGGTGACTGCAAGGGCCTCCTTCTCAATTTGGGCATATCTGCGCTCTGTCTCAGTCATACTGCGGGATATGAAAGCCACTGACCTCCAATCTCCTGAGTCTTGAAGCTGAGACAGCACCCCTCCTAACCCATACGAAGAGGCGTCTGCTGACACTCTTGTCGGTTTGTCTGGGCTGTACTGGGCAAGGACAGCAGATGAACTGAGCTCGTCTTTCACTCTATCAAATGCACTCTGCTGCGCTGCTCCCCACATCCACATGTTTTCTGCTTTCAGGAGTTCTCTAATAGGTCCTGTGAGCTCTGCAATGTTAGGTGAGAACTTTCCCACATAGTTGACCATTCCCATGAAGCGCTTCACATCGGACACGTCTGTCGGTGGTGGCATCTCCCTAATCGCTCTGATCTTCTCTGGATCTGCATGTGTGCCTTCTGCACTCACAACATGTCCAAGAAATTTGACCTGCTTCACGGCAAACTGACATTTGTCATTTAGAGTGAGGCCATGCTGCTGCAGTCTTTGCAACACTTTATGCACTCTCTCATCATGTTCTGTGGGGGTGGCACCGAAAATCAGGATGTCATCTGCATGACATAAGGTTCCCTCCAGGCCGTCCAGCAGTTGCGTCAATCTCTTCTGGAAGTGCTCAGGGGCCGACGATATACCAAAAGGGAGACGATTAAAGCAATAACGACCAAAGGGCGTGATGAAGGTGGTGAGTGGGGCTGAAGCTCTGTGCAAAGGCACCTGCCAAAAACCAGCAGTGGCGTCCAGTTTGGAAAAAATTCTAGCTCCGGCTAGTTTAGCTAGTGTTTCATCAACTGCTGGAAGAATATGTCGCTCCCTGCACACATTTTCATTCAGGCGGGTTAGGTCAACGCATATTCTAATTTTTCCATTTGGTTTTGGTACTACAACCATACCTGAGCACCACTCTGTAGCTTCCTCTATGGGAGAAATAACACCCATTTCCTCCATCCTTTTTAACTCTTCTTGGACTTTTCCCCTTAATGGCAATGGCACGCGACGTGGCACAGCGAGGGCAAAGGGAGAGGCATTGTCTTTTAGTTTAATTTTGTATTCTCCCTGTAGCTTACCTAAGCCAGTGAAAACTCTGGGATATTGTTCTTTGTAGCTTGTTTCCGCTGTTGTGATAGCCTGTACTGGATTGAGCAGGTCAAGGTCTTGTATAGCAGGTAATCCCAGCAAAGGAGTCACTAAACCTGGCACAACGTACACCTGCTGCTTTGCTACAGTTCCATTATGGCTAATCTCTGCAGTAAAATGTCCGTTTACCTCTATGGGAGCGTTGCTTGGTCCACACAGTCTTTTGGTTGTCGGTAACAGCCCCCCGTGTAGCTTTTTTGAGTACAAGCGTGCTGGGATAGCTGTCACTGCGGCGCCCGTGTCCAACTTGAACACCATCTGCTGGCCATTCACTGCAACTGACTTCTGCCAACATGTGTCGGATTTTGTACAATTCACTGTGCCCAGGAACAATGACTCAACTCTCTCATCCAAGTCACTTTCTTTAATTTCCTCCATTCTCATTTTAGTTTTACAGACAGCGGCGAAATGTCCCTTTTTCTTACATTTCTTGCACTCAGCAGTGCGGGCGGAACATGCATTGAATGAGTTTTCATGTATCCTTCCACATCTGCCACATTTATCATTTGCATAATTTTGCACTGTTCTTTCCTTCGGCTTAAAGCCACTCTTCCCATGTGGGGAGAATTTCTGTTTGAACTTGAATCCAACTGCATCCATGTTTGCCTCAGTGGCATCAGTGCTACTTCTTAATACAGGCTGTTGCTTTTTAATTTCCTCACTTTGTCGGATTTTCGTCGTAGCTTTCACAAGAGTTAGCTCAGAATCTAGCTGTAATTTCTCTGAAAGTGCGTGGTCTTTGATACCTACGACAAGGCGGTCTCTGATCATCTCATCTTTGAGAACTCCATACTGGCAATGCTCAGCCATTTTATGCACAGCTGTAATAAACGCTTCTGCCGTTTCTCCGGGCTCCTGGCGACGTTTGTTGAATTTAGCTCTCTCGTAGATAACGTTATGCTTGCAAATGAAATGCTTGTCAAACGCTTCTTTTACTTTGTCATAGTTTTTCTTGTCCCCATCCGACAGTGCTAACGTGTTCAGAACATCATCCGCCATATCTCCCATAGTGTACACTAGGGAGTTCCCTTGATACTCTTGACTTTTTTGATTAAGTCCTGCTGCTATGCGGAATCTTTCAAAGCGTCGGCTCCAATGTGGCCAACTACCAAAGTCTCCGAAGTCAAATGCTTCTGGTGGACTAATCGAAAATAGAGAATCCATTCTGTTTTACTTTCCGAAGGCTCCCCTCTGTATCATTGACCGTTGTTGTGTCAACGTAGCTTCACGTTAGCTCTGCTAGTTCACTCACTTCACTGGAGTTGGCGAAAAGTTCTCTTCCCGTCGGTAAACTGCAACGAACCTTCCGTTTACTTGCGTCGGGTAGTTGCTTTCTTATCAGAGGCGAGGACGGTCACTTCTGACACCATGTCTTGTACTTATTTGTACCTCGTAATACAACAAACGGACCAGAGACCAAGACGTGTAGTTGACTCTTTACTGAAGCATCACTTCCTATCTGAACACTCGCGCATGCGCGCTCATTACATATCCAAACCTGCTCACTACAATTCGTTCACCACAGTGCTTCCCTGTGAAATGCCGACAATCCAGCAGAAAGGATTTTTAACTGTAGGAGTCCTTGTCTTCGCAGGCAATATGCGCAGTAACCCCAAGGAAGGAGCGAAGCCTCCTGTCAGACCAGAGGTCGGTTGTAAGCGCAACACTTGCCTGAGCTTCCACCGCTTTGATGATGTCATCCTTAACCTTACTGACTAGATAAGGTATCTGCTTCTCTGTCAAGCTGGTCCTAGACACAGGAGTGTATTTGCAGTCTATGACAGAAAGAAAGTGTCTAAAATTTGGATTTTCTACTAGAGACAGGGGCAGAGAGCATCCAATGACATGGTCCTGGAGGATGGCTTGTGTAATGGCCTGTTGCCTGGATGAATGGGCATATAAGTGGATTCTTTGTGCAAAGGAAGGTATTGTCTGCTGTGTGGTGTCTGCCATTGCCAGTGATGCAGGTCCTGCTTTGTACTCCAAGTACCTGCAAAATAGGGAAAGAGACATCTGTAAGACATCTGTTCATATTCAACCACAACCAACTGTCTTGCAAGTGATATGAAAATTAAGTGTACAGTCTGTAAGGGAAATTCTCCTTTGTGAGGTTGAGAGTTGCTAAATCTCAGAAGAATTGTAGACTCAGCGTGATGAATCGGATCTCTTTAATACATGCAGCATGGAGCGAAGACCTGAAGTGTTCTCTCCCGTCTTCCAAATGTTTCTGACTTAAACACAAAACAGAGTGGGGGGTTACAACATTTCTTCCCAGAACAATGACCCCTTGATGTTTGGTGGATCGTCTCTTTCCCAGGACAGTGACCCTTTTGATACTTCATTAGAATGTAAATTTCATCTACCATCTATCTTCCTGTAACACCCCAGACGAGAGGCAATTGTCTCTCGTCTGACTCTGACACTTACGGCAAAAGGGGTTTCTCCCCTTTTGCTCTCACATCCTGATATGGTGTTTACAGTATATTTCTTACTCAATGGAAAACTATTTAATTTCTCACAAGTCTAAACATCAGGTCTTTGCATTATGAAACCTAAATCCAATCCAGTATGACACATTAACAGATCATCTCTGTATTTGACTTCATCTTTTTGCATAACTGCAGCACTATGCCTGCTCCTCCTGTCAGCCAACTAACTCATGTGTATTGCTGCTGATAAGAAATGAAACCAATCTTAACAGAAAATACACTTCTGCTCTATAAGGTCTGATGTTGTTCTCTACAGAATCTGTAGCTTAAACCATTCTGCAGCTGTAGTGGCATGATAGGCTCATAGGGCCACACAGAAGTGGACTTAACCGTGTTAACCACATCACACATTATACATACATGTACCATAAGGCTGTGTGTGTGCGCGCGCTCTCACGGATTGACAGACTGTGTGCAGCGACACTGTGCCGTACCGTATCCACCCCCCCCCTTAAGACAGTGATGAAAGCCATGATCCCAAACAAAGAAAATACTTTCTTTATGTTTTACTGGATGACTGCGGTATGGAGAGTCCCACCATATGTGACGGCACAACACCTGACTTGGACATCAACTACATCGCATCTGTCACCACTATTGAAGAAGAACCCTGCTCAAGTCAGGACCCCAATGGCAGCGTAGTTGTTGGTGCTTTCCAAAAAAAAATGGCAAAAGAGTCTACAATAAGAGACACTTCTGTGTCTATTGCAGTAAGCCATACGCCAAAATTGCAAGGCATCTTGAAAGTGCACACCAAGATAAAATGGATGTGTCAAGAGCTCTTAGCTTTCCAAAGGGATCCAAAGAGAGAAAACAACAGCTAGAATATATTCGTCACAGAGGCAACTATGTTCATAATGCTGCTGTCATGGAGTCAGGGAAGGGGCAACTTGTCCCATTGAAACAGCCACCAAAAGAAGTGCAGGCAACTGATATCATGAGCTGTGCGTACTGCCAAGGACTCTTTACAAGAGAGGTTCTGTGGCGACATGTGCAAATTTGTAAACTCAAGCCTGGGTCAATCAAACCAAAGCCCGGAAAGAACCGTGTTCAGGCTCTGTGTACATACACAGGTCTTGTGCTTTTGCATATGAACAGGCACTTGTGGGAAGTTTTCAGTGCTATGAATCCCAGTCCTTTCAAAGAAATTACAAAAAAATGGCCGCGTGAGTTTGGAGAGCACATGCTCAATAAAGGTGGGATGACAGCAAAAAATCAACAGTGCACTTGAGAAAAAATGTGTGAACTGGGACGACTGCTGGCTAATGCCAGGAAATTTACATATTTACATTACACAATTTACAATAACAAAGATGGAGGATTTTATTAATTATACCTAGAGTTGGTCAGAGCTGTCAAAGTGACATGCGGCTATGAGAGCAGCACAAACACTTTTGCCATTCCGTTACTTGCAACTAAACTTGGAAACTCTCTGGTAAAAGTCAGTAAGCTCATCAAAGCTCAGGCGCTAATATCCAATGATCAGGAACTTGTGAAGCATGCCACAGAATTCCAGCAAGTGCACAGTGAAAAGTGGAATGCAATGGTTTCTGCAACAGCACTGAGGAACATTGTTGAAGCCAAGTGGAATGCACCAACTGTAATTCCCTTTACTGAAGAAATTCAAAAAACGCATCGGTTTCTAAATGACTTCCAAGGTGAATGCAGTGGTGCGCTGTCCGAACGTCCTTCTACAAAGGCCTGGATAGATCTGGCAAAGGTCTGTTTAAAACAAACCCTGCTATTCAACAGATGCAGGGAAGGATGCATTTTTGTCAAGGGACACATCTGAGCCCCATGAGGATTTGAACTGGGCACTGTCTGCAGAGCTTTTTTCCACCTCAGACATTTCTCAACGATTATCATCAGAGGAAAGCGAGGCAGACCAGTTCCAATTCTTCTGACTTAAAAAATGCTCTGTGCATTAGACATCCTTGAGAGGCTTGAGGGGTTCTTAAAGACAATTGTTACATGTTTGCGAGACCTGCAGCTATGTCACACTTCCATGGTTCAGACTGCATTCGTGGCTTTGCAAATGCGTGTGGTGCAAAGTGTCCCAAGGCATTGACATCAACCAAACTGTGAAAGCATTCTGCGACCCTTTCAACAGTCCTGAACAAGACAGACACGGAGATGGACCAACTGGCCAACTTTCCACGACATCAGACTACATCGTGAGTTCTATCGACTCGCTGAGAAGACGCTGCAACTCGCGAAGATCAGCAAAGTTTTTATGGCACTTGAGCAGGAAAGATTGGTCGAGTTCCATGACAAGAATTTGAATGAAATCACAATTGATCCAAATAGTATGTTTGATTTCCATTCTCCTTTGTCTACCATTCTTTTTGTTTGACCAGATTTATAAGCTTGGTATGTCTCCTGCAGACAAAGTTCTGGGTAGTGTTGATAAAGATGGGTGCAGAGAGGAAGGAAACCATTCACCTTCTATTGATGGTATTTTTTATTTAGTTTTTAAGTAGGTTGTTGTACCATTTATTTTTGTCTCATATTCAAGATGACGTCTTTTATGGTACATTTCCTCACAACGTTCAAATACATTTGCAAATTAACACAAATATAGAATTTTAAAACTTTAATCTTTTATGGCACTGAAGTGTTTTGACACTTTATGGTCAGCATTGTTACAGCACAACTGAAGAACATATCTGACTAAATTATGTATTTCAGCAGAAAATAATGTTGCAGGTAATGAGGGGGATAACATCCCACTAACACGCAAGAGACGCAAACAACCATCAGCAGAGGATGGCGCATATTCTGGAGATGGTGCTGTAAGACCTTCTTGCAAAGTCGAATTTTTACACAAGATCAGTAGATGAAAAGCGTTTGAAAATAAACAAAAGATTCCTTCCATCTTTTCAACCCTGAGTTTGGGGGTGCAGAGGCATTGTTGCTGATCAGGTAGAATAAAACAGTCACAACCTGGTATAGTTTACTGCAACCATTACTTTTACTGAAAATATTTGAATTACATTATCCCAATTCTGCTTAAATTCTTCAGTAACATTTGCAGTGAAAGATATTTCCTTGTAAGTGTGATATTATTTATTTTACTTTAAGTATAGGTAAAGTAAAAGATCAGAATACTACGCCCACCACTTCAACCAAAAATATAGAAATATAGACACTGCATTGGCTGCTGGATTGTACCTCAACGTCGCCGCCATATTTGACCTGGCAAAGACTCGCCTGTGCACGAATACAAATAAACAAGGGAACTGTGGTTTTTCTGGGTGAAAAGTGCTATAGCATTGTAATTTCTCAACTGGTTTTGAGAGTAGTAAAAAAATAGTAATAAACCATTGAATATAAAAATGGCTCATTGAAATTAGTTGAGAAATTCAAATGTTATAGTGCTTTTTAATCATAAAAAGCTCTGTAAGCTTTACTTATATACATTTACAGGCCAGTCTTGCCCAGTCTGATATGGTGGCGAAATTGATGTATTGCGGTAATAAACCAAAGTCAGTGCAGCATGTACATGTACATGCCTTTTGTAAGCAACATTAACACGTCAGACTAAATAAGAGCTTGAGTCCCTGTGAGCTTCAATAGATTAAACAGTGTTTAAAAGATTGGTTAATTGAGCCTTTTTTCAGGTAAATACTGGATGTAATTCAGTGACAGTGAAGAAGTTGATTGTAAATCAGTTCTACAACATTCAAATGCATTTGCAAATGATGAATGCAAATACAGAATTTTAAAACTTGAATCTTTCATAGCACTGAAATGTTTTGACACAATTTTTTTTTTTATGGTCCGCATTGTTACAGCACAATTGAAGTATTGTCTTGTGACGAAGAGGACATCGTCACCTTGCTTTGCACACATGGCACCACGCACTTTGGACTGAGTGTGACTACAGTTTAATAATTGCACAGACACTTTAAGAGGAGCACCAGCACTTTATTGGAGATTTGCACAATACATTTTAACACTATTTTTTGCACATTTGTATGGATATGTTTATCGTATTTATTGAACGTTTATTGTCCTTGGTCGGGTCTTGGTATTGCAGGTGGGTGCTGTGTGTGCCACGCAGCTCCACCTAGAGCAGAGGGACAGAGGGTTAACAGTGCATAATAATTGTTAATTGCTTCAACAAGGAGCTAAGCTAAGAATTTGTATTGTGTTGCTCAATAAGTGCATGCAGTGAAGAAGTCAAGTGTGTTGTGTACTCACCAGTCTTGTCTTCAGGGTGTGCAGTCAAAAGGCTTCCCCCAGTAAAAAGGTAACCAAGCGTAAATTGGTGTGGGGGTGGTGGATGTGTGTATTGTATTTTAGTAAATGTAATATGAAGTGGGATGTGTATTTTTTTTGTTAGGGGAGGCAAATGAGGGTGTGTATATAGGTTACTGATTAGGTAGTGTAAATATAGGAATAAAAATGGTGGATTAAACATGTTGATAGGCAGTGGATCCCTGTGGATGGAATCTTCCAGGGTCATTAGCTGTGACACCAGCTGTCGTACTGATGTGTTTATGCTGTTTGCTGAGATGGAGGAATAAAGAACCACCTCTGTGACCCACCTTAAACCTGCCTGTAGATCATTTTTTGCTGCACCATCCAGCCGTAATTGTGGTCATTCTCACAAGTGGTGTCAGAAGCTGGGGCCCACGTTACAGCAAAGGATGCCAAGGCAGGGGAAGAAAAATGTCCAAGAAGAACCAGATGAGGGGCCCTGCGGAGCAGGTGCTCCAGACACCATGACGGATGCTAAAACAGAAGACAAGCTGGATGAATTAGCAGGTATGGTGAAATCACTCATGCGAGCACAAACGGAGAGAGACCAGCAAAGAGAGAAAGAGTCCTCACTTCAAGAACAGCGATGGAGACGCATGCAGTATCAAGTCTCCCAAATGCAGCAACAAGTTAACATGAGGAGAGAAGAACAAAGAACAGAGCCGGACACTATGGATGAGAGTCAGCGCCCACAAATAAATGATGAAAATTATGGTGATTTTGATGACCCAGATGAAATGATGAGCCAGGCAAGTTGGGTTGTCAGACAGAGGGAACTCAAGCTACTGCCATTATGTCCAGATGATGACATTGAGCATTTCTTAACAACATTTGAGAGAATGGCCCAGGTTTGTCACTGGCCTAAAGATGGATGGGCTGTGCGTCTGGTCCCTCTGCTCACCGGCAAAGCCCGCAGTGCTTGTGTTCTGATGGACATGAAAGAATCTGAAAGATATGAAAAAGCTCCCCAGACAAGAGGACATCTTCCAGACCCGCTGCATCCGGAAGGCTAAGAGAATTACCAGAGACGGCACACACCCTGGTCACTGCTTCTTTGCCCCGCTGCCCTCAGGAAGGCGCTACAGAACACTGAGCGCCCCCACAACAAGACTAAAAAACGCCTTTACCACAGAGCTGTTACACTACTGAACTCCACCCCCCTCCCACACTGAAACCCCCCCCCATCAACACACACTTACACACACACATTGCACTACTGGTCCCTTTAAGGCTTGGACTTCTTTGCACACATTTTAATTATTGTTATATTGTTGATTGTTTTCTTTATATTTTTATATTTATTTATATGTACAAGGCAGCTGGAAGGCTACTCCAACAAAATGTCATTGCCTCGACAATGACAATAAAGACTATTCTATTCTATTCAAAGTTAAAGCAGCAATTCTGGCAAAATATTAAATTACACCTGATACTTACTGCAGAAGATTCCGGTCCCTCAAGTTTGAGCCTGGTGAAACTCCAAGAGAGCTGTATGTGCATCTAAAAGACCTTTTTTGCAAATGGGTTAAGCCAGAGAAATCAACAGTTAAAGAACTAGTTGACACTATTATTCTTGAACAGTTCCTGAGGATGGTCCATGCAGAGCTGGAGATCTGGATCAGAGAGCATGACCCCAAGACAGCAGAGGAAGCTGCACGCCTGGCCGGCATCGTCACATCAGCCAGAAAAGGAAGCTGAGCTGCCACCTTTGGCTGGGAGAACCACCAGGTCCATTCAAGTAAGTCCTCTGGGGGTAAACAGGGGCTTGGTCAAGTCACGAGGTAGATGGTTTTCAAGTGATGGGCAGTTTACTCCCCAGGCCACAAGCTATGCTAAAAGTCGATGTCAGGTGTTACCACTGTAATGGTTTAGGGCATAGAAAACCATTTTGCCCAGCTTTGAGCCACACTAAACCATCTTTCCTTTATTCTGCTCCAAGGCCAGCTACAGTGGGTACAGTGAGGGACGCAGGCCATGCAGCCCCAGTTCTGATCAATTGAAAGCGTGAAATAGCATTACTTGACTCTGCAGGTTTTCAGACTGTAGTTTTGTCCGGTTTGGTCCCCAGAGATAAATGGAGTAAAGACAGATCACGGATAAGCTGTATTCATGGAGATGAGCATGTTTATCCTACAGCTGAAGTTTATCTGACTGTGGGGGGGGGCAGACTTTAATGTTGCCTGTGGCATTAGCTCCAACATTGCCATACACTCCAGGCCAGTGGTTCTCAACCTTTTTAAGTCGCGACCCCCAATTCAATATGCACTGCTGTCCGCAGTTGAATACATTGTGATCTCGTTGATCTGCTCTGTACATGCGACATCTATTGCACGTCTGTCCGTCCTGGGAGAGGGATCCCTCCTCTGTGGCTCTCCCTGAGGTTTCTTCCGCATTTTTTTTTCCCTGTTAAAAGGGCCTTTTTTTGGGGGCAAGTTTTTCCCCACTCGAATCGAGGGTCGAAGGACAGAGGGTGTCGTCTCTGTACAGATTGTAAAGCCCTCTGAGGCAAACTGTGATTTGTGAATTTGGGCTATACAAATAAAATTTGAATTGATTTGACCCCCCCCCACCCCACCCACACACAATCAATACACCGTAGGCTACGTCGAATTTACAAATCAGACAAGCACTTATGATCACACTTCAGCTATTAGTTTCTTTATCATTTTATTTTGAAACACTTTTGAATATTTTCAAACAAGAGTCTGACTTTTCACGTGAGTTACAGACCGACGATGGTCGCTACATCCCATCATATTGCTGGTAGTTGAGCCGGTTAAAATGTAAACAATTAACGCAAACTTTTTTTCTTTTTAATGAAATAAAATGATAACCAGCACATGCTAATTAGGAAGCCTTAACAAAACACACTGGGGAGAAAAACTGCCCATGTTTCATTTTAAACATCTATGTTGCTGAGAGCTTAAACATGAAAAAGAACGTCATAACATTGTGTCATAACAACAACTTAACAAGTTTTGTTAAAACAAACTCCTAACTCTATAAACGTTGTCTTCTTTTTTTTTTCTTCACAAAGCCAAATAGCTGCAACCACTATGTAATGTGATGGCTGGGCCTTTTGTTTGCCTCTTGTTTGAACAGAGCAGCTGCATTCTTGGCTTTATGTTAGACACGGCCACGCGAAGATCACTCTCAACTCTGAGGAGTCGTGATCTGTATTTGTTTTTCAGTATTCATCTGTATTTTGTTGTCATTCATCTGTATTTTGTTGTCAGTGCAGAAAAGGTCTTTTCACACAGATATGTGGATGCAAATGGAAATAGTACATCGGTTGCAGCTTTTGACAGTGCTGCGTACTTTGTTGCTACTGACAACCAGGACTCTTCCAGTGCGCATGCCGAGATAGCAGTCTGTAACGTGCGGTCAGAGGAGAGATCTAGCAGGGCGTCCTGCAGCTCTGATGGCAGGTGATGTGCGGTGGAGGTGGTGAAAGGCTGGCATATCCAGTCGTACTTTTCCGGCGTGTCATCATTTGGGAAGTACTTATTGAAACTTTCAAGCAGGCTTCTGAGGTGAGAGGCAATAATTCCTTTCATAGTTTGAATGGTTATGTCGTAACTCTCCATAAAGTCATCAAGCTCAGGGAACATTTCAACACTTCCCCCTTGCACTCGCACAGCCCACCACTTCAGCTTTCTCTTAAATGCCATGACCTTATCAGAGAGAATAAGGACATTTGTGTTTGGGCCTTGTAGGGACAAGTTTAAGCTGTTTAGTTTGTCAAAAATGCTGGCTAAATATGCGAGGCTCGTGACCCACTTTGGGTCAGTCAGATAGTCAGCAAGGGGAGAACTACAGTCTGATAAAAATATGCGGACCTCCTCACGCAGTTCAAAGAGCCTCGTTAAAACTTTGCTGTGAGAAAGCCACCTGACCTCTGTGTGAAAGAGAAGTCCTTCGTGGTCTGATCCCATTTCATGACAGAGTGTGGCAAAGAGTCTGCTTTGCAGTGGCCGTGATTTAATGAAATTGACAATCTTAACTGATGTTTGGAGGACACCTGCCAGCAAGTGCTTCCCTGTGGATCATACAGTGCAGAAATTTCACATGGGGGCTACCTCTAACACGCAGGCCCTCAAACCTTTTCTTGCCCCCTGCATAGCTCCAGCTCCATCTGTGCACACAGAGACACAGCTCTCCCATCTCAGTCTCTCTTTTTGTATGTTACTGTTGAGCTTGTTGAAAATGTCCCGTCCAGTGCATGTTCCCTCCATTGATGAGCAAAACAACATGTCCTCGTAGCTGTACCTCACAAAGGCCAGCAGCTGCGCATCTCCTGACACATCTGTGCATTCATCAATTTGCTCTTCCTCACTCTGTCAATGAGTTGCTCTTTAATGTCATTTGCTATGTCCTGAATGCGGCGCCCCACGGTGTCATTTGACAGGGGAATGGTTAAAGAGTGTTAGATATTTTCTCCCCATGCATTGCTCTTGTGATTGCTACAGCTGCGGGACGGATGAGACTCTCCGCAATCGTGTGAGCCTTTTTCGATTGAGCCACCAGATATGCGACCTCATATGAAGCTGCCAGGGCCTTAGCAGGGACTGTAGAATATTCACTCACCACTGTTTTTTGCCTTTTTAGTTCTTGCTCCCTGCGCTGAAAAAAATCAATTGGCTTATAAGTTAAGCTGCTGTGTTTTGTCTCTAAATGTCTTTTTAGTTTTGCTGGCTTCAAGCTCTCAGTGCCATATGTTTCTCAGGTGGTGGTTCTGGTGGCTGATCTTGGGACCCCTGCTGCTGACTGTCTTGTGCTGGAACACTTTTTCTTTTAAGCCATCGCTCCATTTTTCCAGCTAGCAAACTTGCTGCAGCTGTGGCTAAAACAACAACGCGCCTTTTTTCTCTCTCTTTTTCTTTTTTTATTTCCCCCCACGGTGAGAGGCGGGGTAGAGAGAGAGCCGTGTCTGTATGTGTGAATGAGAAGGGCAGACATGCAACTGGTTTTGAGTAATAAAATGCCTGTTTGAGACCAACCGCTCGTCGTCCTTGTAACATCCGGTTGGACGCTCATTATTTTGCGCATTTATATTTTTCCAAAATGATTTGGCGACCCCCAGAAATCATCTCGCGACCCCAATTGGGGTCAGGAATGGCTGCTCTAGGCGATGATGTACCCACACTCTATGACCTTATGACCCCGCCAATATGCAAACCTGACGGGAGCAGTGAGGAGGATCAGAGTTCAGTAGCCGATTTCAGTGAGCCATTGAGTGATTCAGTCACATTGCCTGTGTCACCACCAGAGTGCAGAGGGAGTCCTCAGAGAGCTGCCTTTCTTTGAGGTAGACTGGGAAGCAGGGCCAGTTAAACCTCACAAGTCACAAGCACAGTGAAGACGGGAGAAGCTAAAGGGTTCACTTAGACAAGGAGCACAAAGCTCTCCTTAACCACCAGAACTGCTTGATTTTGAGTTTCCCCCAGATTTGAGCTCACTGCAAAAACAAGATGTGACACTGAAGCAGTAGTTTGAAAAGGTGACAGATGTGGAGGGTGTTCAACAAAATAACCCAAGCTGTTTAGATGATGACACCTACATGGTGAAGGAGGGTCTTCTCTATCAGAAAAGGGGAAAAAACTGAGACTTTAGCACTGCCACAACAGTTCAGACAGAGAGTTATGGAGATGGGGCATTCAATTCTATGGGCAGGTCACCTGGCTTTCCAGAAAACTCTGAACAGGATTGGAAGCTGCTTTGTTTGGCCAGGGATGTACACTCAAGTCTCTCAGTGCTGTGCTTCCTGTGAAACCTGCCAACTAACCTCTGCTAGAGGAGTTACACGTACCCAATTACAGTCTTTGCCCATCATTGATACACCTTTTGAGAGGATAGGCATGGACATTGTAGGCCCATTTGAGAAAAGTTCCTCAGGCCACCTTTACATTTTGGTCATGTGCGACTATGCCACACGGCACCCTGAAGCCTTCCCTCTCAGGTCTTTCAAAGCTAGACAAGTAGCAGATTGCCTTTTACAACTTTTTTCTAGAGTAGGCATACCCAAGGAGATTTTAACAGACTGTGGGACGGATGGGCTGATGGAGCGCTATAACCAGACACTGAAAAACATGCTGCGCAAGTTTGTGTCTCACACAGGTTCGGATTGGGACTGCTGGCTGCCATACCTGCTGTTTGCGTACAGAGAGGTCCCATAAGCATCTACGGGCTTCTCTCCGTTTGAACTGTTGTATGGGCACCAGGTGAGAGGACCGCTGGACCTGCTGAAAGATTACTGGGAGAGTTCGAAGCCAGAAGGAGAAAATGTGGTAGCATATGTGGTAAAAATGAGGGAGAGACTGGAGAAGATGATGGCGCTTGTACATGAACACATGGAGTCGGCTCAACAAAACCAGAAGGTGTGGTATGATCAAAAGGCCAGAGAGCGGGTCTTTCATCCAGGCCAAAAAGTACTGTTGTTGTTGTTGCCAACCAGTGAAAGCAAGTTGCTGACTAAGTGGCATGGACCATATGAAATCAGCAAACGTGCGGGTAAGGTCACACATGAACTTTTTATGCCGGACAGGTTTAAAAGATACCAGACTTTTCATGTTAACCTGCTTGAGGAGGTCCAGGTGCGTTCAGAGCCTGTGCACCAGCAGCTTTTGGTCCGTGAGGTGCAGGAGGAGGATACTGTTGACAAGTTCTTCCCAGCTACCACCACAACAGCAGAGGGCCCAGAAGTGGACCTGTCACATCTGTCTCTCACCCAGCAGGCAGAGGCGAAGCCCCTGCTTGACCCAGAACTCTTCAGGGAGACACCAGCTTTCACCTGACTGGTGCAGCACAGGATTCGGCTGAAGGGAGATGCCCCAGTGCAGTAGAAAAGCTACAGGATTCCTGAGCGGTTGATTCCTCTGCTGCAAAAGGAAATTAGGCTGATGTTGGAGCTGGGAATAACAGTGAGTGGCAGGCCCATTGTATTGGTCCCAAAGAAAGATGGTACTCTCAGATTTTGTATTGATTTCAGATACCTGAATACAGTGTGCAGCTTTCGGTACATCACCACACTGGACCTCAGCAAGGGCTACTGGCAGGTTGCCTTAGCACCAGATGCCAAGGAGATGACAGCTTTCAGAACACCATTTGGTATGTATCTGTTTAAGGTCATGCCATTTGGTCTCCAGGGGGCGCCAGCCACGTTTTAAAGACTAATGGACCATGTTTTGAGGGATTTATCTGACTGTGTGGCTGCATATTTGGATGATGTAGTTATTTTCAGCCAATCATGGGAGGAGCATATGGTGCACCTGCAACAGGTGCTGCAGAAAATAGAGGCACCCCCATCTACCCCTCAGACACTGTCATTAAGTTTGCCGATGACACGACTGTAGTTGGCTTGATCTCAGAGGAGGATGAGACAGCTTACAGGCATGAGGTGGATCATCTCATACAGTGGTGCGGAGCAAACGACCTCATCCTCAACACCTCTAAAACCAAGGAGATGATCGCTGACTTCTGTAGGACTAAGGTGGAACCGTACGCACCCCTCCACATAAATGGGGAGACGGTGAAGGATGTAGAAAAGCTGAAGTTTCTGGGAGTCACACTGTCGAACCAGCTGGCATGGACGAACAACACCATGCAGCTGGTCAATAAAGCTCAACAGAGACTTTTTCCTGAGGAAACTGAAGCGGGCCAAACTACTCCTCAACTTCTACAGAAGCACCATCGAGTCCATCCTGACCACCAGCGCCACAGTGTGGTACGCCAGCTGTACAGCCGCGGAACGCTACAGTCTCTATCGTGTGGTGAAGGTGGCTCAGCGCGTCATCAGGTTGAAGCTCCCCGAACTGGACACCATTTACACAAAAAGGCTCAACAAGAAAGCCCTCAGCATCCTTAGAGACACCCCACACCCGGTCACTCCATGTTTGAGCTGTTACCATCTGGCAGAAGGTTCAGGACAATCAGAACCAAAACAAACAGACTAAGAAACAGCTTCTACCCCAGAGCTGTTGCCTACATCATCCCACTTCTATCATAACAGTCACTGTTATACACACGCATGTTATACATGCTGCTGCTATCACTTATTATTATTATTATTATTATTATTATCATTATTTGAAGCTGCACTGATACCTTTCTGCTGCACAGACATTGTATTTTATATATACTGCTGCTCTTGTCTTGTTCTGTTGATCTCCATGTGTGCCTTTTATGTTTTTTAATTTTTTTTAATATATGTTTTATATTGTCTAACTAATTGTCTTTTACCGAGAATAGTCTAACAAAGTTTCATTGTACACCCAGTATAATGACAATAAAAGATTCATTCATTCATTCATTCATTCATTCATTCAGACGGACACTTTTGGAGTGGGCCTGGGAGCAGTGTTTCTGCAGGAGGTGGAAGGAGAGGAGGTGGTGGTGGAAGGAGAGTCGGAAGCTGCTGGACAGAGAGACAAAGGTACTCTACAGTGGAAAAGGAGTGCTTGGCGATGAAGTGGGCCATCGACACCCTCAGATATTATCTGCTGGGGCGGCACTTCTTCCTGGAAACTGATCATCGGTCTTTGCAGTGGCTTTATCGCATGAGGGATGCCAACATGCACATCGCTAGGTGGTACCTGGCCCTGCAGCCCTATGACTTCACGGTGCACTACAGGTCAGGGAAGTCAAATGTGGTGGCGGACTGTCTGTCCAGAATGTCAGAGGAATGAGGTACTGTTCTCTTTGGGGAGAGGGAGGAGGAAATCTGACGAAGAGCACATCGTCACCAGGCTTTGCACACATGGCACCACGCACTATGGACTGAGTGTGACTACATATGCAGAGGAGCAACAGCACTTTATTGGAGATTTGCACAATACATTTTAACACTGTTTTTTGCACATTTGTATGGATATGTTTATCGTATTTATTGAACGTTTATTGTCCTTGGTCGGGTCTTGGTTTTACAGGTGGGTGATGTGTGGGCCACGCAGCTCCACCTAGAGCAGCGGGACAGAGGGTTAAAGGTGCATATTAAATGTGTTAATTCCTTCAACAAGGAGCTAAGCTAAGAATGTGTATTGTGTTGCTCAATAAGTGCATGCAGTGAAGAAGTCAAGTGTATTGTTTACTCACCAGTGTTTGTCTTCAGGGTGTGCAGGCAAAAGGCTTCCCCCAGGAAAAAAGACAAAGTGGGATGTGTATTTTTGTTGTTAGGGGAGGCAAATGAGGGTGTGTATTTGTTACTGATAAGGTGGTGTAAATATAGGAATAAAAATGGTGGGTTAAACATGTTGATAGGCAGTGGATCCCTGTGGATGGAATCTTCCAGGGTCATTAGCTGTGACACCCTATAAATGGGGGCCATTTTAACAACCTGGGGGAGGTGGTACTGATGTGTTATGCTGTTTGCTGAGGTGGAGGAATAAAGAACCACCTCTGTGACCCACCTTAAACCTGCCTGTGGATAATTTTTTGCTGTACCATCCAGCCGTAATTGTGGTCATTCTCACATGTCTGACTGAATATTTTGTATTTCATAGAACCATCAGCAGAGTAAACTATTGCAGCTGATGAGGGGGATAACATCCCACCAACACACAAGAGACGCAAACAACCATCAGCAGAGGATGGAGCATCTGGAGTCGGTGCCAGGAAACCTTCTTCCAAAAGTGAATTTTGAAACATTTTCATTTATTTGGAGTAACATAAGTAGATCTGGGTGTGTAAAATAAATTTAAAAAACGCACGCCTCAGTCTGGTGGCACCCTAGTACATTTAGTCAAGTAATGTATTTAATTACAAATTTGAGATACTTGTACTTAAATTTAGCCTTTTCTTTTCATATTACTTTTAAAGTTCCACTTTACTACATCTTAGAAGCAAATATTGCACTTTTTACTCCACTACATTTATCTGACAGCTATAGTTATTACCAGTTACACTGGAAATTATTATTTTTTTGCACAAAAATGAAGGGCTTATACAATATGGTTTGTTATAAATTCAAGTATTCATCAGTTTTTACATATATTGCTTATATTTGATTAATCAGTTGATTGACAGAAAATTAATTGATAACAATTTTGATAGTGGTTTCAGTTATTTTTCCAGTAAAATCATGTGGTTGCCGCTTTACAGCTGGTATGACATTTGCTGCGTTTCCTTTAAATCATTTCATTGTATTTATAATGTTCAGGTTTGGACTGGACATTGTGAAGGTGTCACTTGGGCCTCTGGCTTACTGTGACCACAGTTCTCAATATTTTTACCGATCAAAGGATTAATGGAGAAAACAACCAGCATGAAAATAACCATCGGTTGCTGTCCTAAACAAAATATTACAAAATCCTACCTTTACGTTATTGTAATCATTCTTAATGCCGGTCATCGGGTCAGAATTTCTGTTATCTGGTTAGATTAGTCATAAAATGGAAACTATTTTTCATGGTGGAGTGCTGAGGATGAATCGAGTCTCACAGCCTGTGGAAAGAAGCTTCTTGTTAGTCTAGTGATGCAGCACTAAAACAAACAAGCTGGTCAGGCCTGGTATTATTTGTTGTGAGCGCCTGTTCATAAGTGGACAGCTCCAAGTACAGGTGTGAATGCCTTAGGATTTTATGACTCAGACCGCAGTCAGTGGTGGTCTTGGCCACACGTGACCACATTCTTTTAGCACTGTGTAAGCACATGTGTCCTGGACCAGATTGAAGCACCGCCTGTTCAACTGATATTTTCTGTAGAGTGCTGATCACACTAAGACTCATTATGGGCATAGCCCCTTCAGAAACGTCCATAATGCAAAATAATTAATAGAATAAATGTCTGAGGTAAAACACAGCCCTCTATGCACTCTCCCCTCTCCTCCTCTCCTCTCCTTAGCAGCGGCGGTTAAATTTCAACAGTGGGGGGGACCCCTGGTGGAACGAGGAAGATGTAAGACACGTTTCACAGAGGCTCCGCTGGAATGATATTTTTTTTTTTTTACACTTTTATATTACACTTTTGTATTTTTTCTGCCAGCTTTAAGCCTTAATACTGCAGCCTTTTACTATAGGTAAACTTATTTTTTTACTTGCGGACACTCTATGATGGCAGGCCGAGGGAGAAATGATGCTTCTAAAACAGGCTGCGACAGGCCCCAGCCATCACCTGAGCAGCTAGATGCTAATGCTAATGCCACTGTGGCGAGAGCGGGTCTGAGTGTGTGTTTGTGTGAGCGTGTGTATGTGTAGTGTGTGTCGTCAACAACGCCACCTGGGATTTTAACCCAGGAAATAGCCATACAAGGCCAACACTAGGGCTGCAACTAACGATTATTTTGGTTGTCGACTAATCTAACGATTATTTTTTCGATTAGTCACAATTATTTTCGACTTTACCTCATATTCTCAGAGCAAATTAAAAACCCATGAAACATGTATTTGAAAACATAATATTTTGAAACAACTGCATTTTTAAATTGTTATTTTAATGAAACATAAATTGACAAAATAATACATTAAAGTGCAAGTTGTGATAACAAAAACATAATGTACAAATAACTTTACTATACTATAACTATACCTTTTTGAAATAGTGCTGCCAAGTCCAAAATTTCAAATAAAACTAGTAAATGTAAATAAAATTAAAAAAAATCCAGTACAAATGACTGTATAATTCACAAATTCTTCAAATTGCAATGCAGGAATGTGAGCATATCAACATACTCAGGTGTGAGGCTGGCTCTCTTCTTGGAGGTTATGTTCCCAGCAGCTGAGAACAGTCGCTCAGAAGGAGTAGAAGTGGCAGGAATGCACAAGAATGACCAGGCTAATGATGCAAGACTTGGATATTTTGCTTCATTTGACTTCCACCAAGATAGGGGATTAAAGTACATCAGTACCTGCAATGGGACAACAGATGAAAATTAGGCTTGTGAAAAAGTATGGCATGTTACAGTTGATGTTAAATGTTAATTAATAAGAACTGTTCTTATTTAAACACATAAATCTTGCCTCGTTGGTGATAGCTTGGTTGTGAGCATCCTGTTCAGCAGTCTCACTGTCAGTATCTGTTGAGGAGTCACATCCAAACAGTGAATCAAGAGACCCATTTGAAGTTCTCTTAGCACATGTAATGGCTTCCTCATTCTCACTGGCACACTGCCTCTTTGCAGTTTCTTCTTGCATGGACTGTAAGGCAAGAGATTGGACTTTACTTTGAAATTTCTGACACCAGGTTCAGTGTTCAGTTTCTGAAAACGCGGGTCCAGTGCAGCTGCAATGATCTGTGTGTTTGTGTTGTCATCTTTGACAGTGACTTCTCTGGACCAGCGTGCAGTTGTCTCCTGTGAAGCAGCTGCCTGGAATGCCAGAAACAGAAGCTGTATCATAGGTGGTCTGAGTGGACTTCTGAAGCCCTCTGACCAGAGGAGGCAGGGCAGAGGCGGTAGCATAGGTTTCACCACTCAGGTAGACAGTGGCACTTTCAAAGGCCTGAAGAGCTTTTGCCAGTTCCTCAAGCAAGGCCGACTGGTCTGGTTTCAGGTCGAGATGCTGTTTCCCTTTCTGTGTTACTGTTTGGGTTAGACAATGTTGCAGTCAGCGGCCATCTCTGTTCTAGCAGACGAGTCACCATGTAAAAGGTGCTATTCCACCTAGTAGAGACATCTTGGATAAATTTCTTCTCTGGGATTCCCATTTGTTTCTATTTGGTCTTCAGCTTGCTTGAGGCTAGTTCACTTCTTTTGAAGTGCTCTACAAGACACCTCGCTGCTCCTAGTGTTTTAGTGATCTGAGGATGTTTCAGAGCATGACCGATCACCTATTGTGGCCAAGTGTGGCCTGCACAGCGGACTGAATTCCACCCATGCTTTTCTTTCAAAATGTTTGCAGCCAGCACTGTGTCAACATTGGAGCCATTGTCATGGACAACAGCCACAATCTTGCTAGCAGGGACCTCAAACCTTGCCATGGCATACTCAATCCATGCAGCAATGTTAACTCCAGTGTGTCGTTCTTCCAGTGGCATGGTGGTGAGGCAGAAGCTAGTGAGTTCCCAGTCATCACTTAAAGTGACAAGTGATGCCAAAATATGCCTCTGTGGCAATACTGGTCCAGGCATCAGCTGTCAGGGCAATCTTGCTCTTAGTTGATTTAAGGACGTCTATAAGATAGATTAATGTTGAGTCGGTGTGTAGCTATGCCAAAACAATGTCGGACTCCGTAGTTTTCTCCGGGCCCCTGCCAAACCTAACCAGTGATGACATGTTCAGCCGCATGTCATCATTCAACCGCTGGCTGTCAAGGTGGTGTCCAGCAAACGATGTGGGCTTTGTTGATAATTGGCGGACTTTCTGGGGAAAACCTGGTCTCATTAGGAGAGACGGCATCCATCCCACTTTGGACGGAGCGGCTCTCATCTCTAGAAATTTAACCCATTTCATTAGCCAACAACCAGCCTGACAACCCAGAGTTGAGACCAGGAGGCAGAGCTGCAGTCTTACACGCTTCTCTGAGCTTCCATTAGATCAGTTGCTCCATTGAGACTGTGTCTGCCCCCCGACCACCTAAATTAATTAAATTAATCAAATCAAAAGTCCACAGAAGAGGAGTTGTGCATGAAAATCTAATAAAAATTAACAGCAACTCTGCAATCTCAAAACAAGACAAGAGAATTAAATGCGGACTCCTAAATATCAGATCCCTGTCATCGAAAGCTGTACTAGTAAATGACTTAATTTCAGACTGTAATATTGATTTATTCTGTCTTACTGAAACTTGGCTGCATCCTGAAGAATATGTCAGCCTGAATGAATCCACTCCACCCAGTCATATTAATACTCACATTCCTCGAGGCTCCGGCCGAGGAGGTGGTGTTGCAGCTATTTATGACTTAAGTCTGTCAATCATTCCTAAACCTAAATTAAATTATAACTCATTTGAAAGCCTTGTTCTGAGTCTTTCACATCCAACGTGGAAAACTTTACAGCCAGTTCTATTTGTTGTAGTGTATCGAGCACCTGGTCCTTACTCAGAGTTTTTATCTGAATTCTCTGAGTTTTTATCAAGTATAGTCCTCAAATCAGATAAAGTAATTATTGTAGGTGATTTTAATATTCATGTGGATGCCGTTAATGATAGCCTTAGTACTGCATTTATCTCATTATTAGACTCCATTGGCTTCTCTCAGTGTGTACATAAACCAACTCACTGTTTTGACCACACCCTTGACCTTGTTCTAGCTTATGGTATCGAGATTGAAAATCTAACAGTTTCTCCACAGAATCCTCTTTTATCAGACCATCACTTAATAACTTTTGAAGTTCTATTACTGGACTACACACCATTAGGCAAAAACTCCTTCACTAGATGTCTATCTGATAGTGCTGTAGCTAAATTTAAGGAAATTATACCGCTGGCACTAAATTCAATGCCATGTCTTAATATAATAGAGGACTCCTCCGCTAACCTCAGTTCCTCACAAATCGATCATCTTGTTGATAGCACTGCAGGCTCATTGCGAACAACACTGGACTCTATTGCCCCCCTGAAAAGGAAACCTATAAAGCACAGGAGGTTAGCACCCTGGTATAACTCGGATACCCGCAAATTGAAGCAAACATCACGGAAATTTGAAAGGAAATGGCGTTCCACCAACTTGGAAGAATCCCGCTTAGCCTGGAAAGATAGCCTTAAAATATATAGGAAGGCCCTCCGCAATGCCAGAGCAAGCTATTACTCGTCATTAATAGAGGAAAACAAAAACAACACCAGGTTTCTTTTCAGCACTGTAGCCAGGCTGACAGAAAGTCACAGCTCTACTGAACCATGTATTCCTACAACGCTCAGTAGTAATGACTTCATGAGCTTCTTTAATGATAAAATTTTAACTATTAGAGACAAAATCCATCATCGCTTGCCCTCAACTGGCACTATTGTATCTTTAAACACAGGAACCTCAGAAACAGTTGTAAATTCTGACTTATATTTAGACTGCTTCTCTCCCATCGACCTCCACCAACTAACTTCGATGGTTTCTTCATCTAGACCAACAACTTGTCTCCTAGACCCCATCCCAACTAGGTTGCTGAAAGAAACTTTACCTTTAATTAGCACATCTCTACTAGAAATGATCAACCTGTCTCTATTAACAGGATACGTACCACAATCCTTTAAACTAGCTGTAATTAGACCGCTCCTTAAAAAGCCTAATCTTGACCCAGAAGCTTTAGCCAACTATAGACCTATATCCAACCTCCCTTTCCTCTCCAAGATCCTTGAGAAAGCGGTCGCCAACCAGCTATGTGACTTTCTTCATAAAAATAGTTTATATGAGGATTTTCAATCAGGTTTTAGAGCACATCATAGCACAGAGACGGCACTGGTGAAAGTTACAAATGACCTCCTCATCGCTTCTGACGAATGACTTGTCTCTGTCCTGGTCTTACTAGATCTTAGTGCTGCATTTGATACCATTGATCATCACATTCTACTACAGAGACTGGAACACTTAATTGGCATTAAAGGACCCGCATTAAACTGGTTTATGTCCCATTTATCGGATCGATTTCAGTTTGTACATGTTAATGATGAGTCATCCCTGTATACCAAGGTTAGTCATGGTGTTCCTCAAGGCTCCGTGCTTGGACCCATACTATTCACCTTATATACGCTCCCTCTAGGAAATATAATTCGGAAACACTCCATAAACTTTCATTGTTATGCAGATGATACACAGTTATACCTATCAATAAAGCCAAATGAAACTAATCAGCTTACTAACCTCCATGCATGTCTCAAGGACATTAAGACCTGGATGACCTGCAATTTTCTGCTGTTAAACTCAGATAAAACCGAAGTTATAGTACTTGGTCCTAAACACCTTAGAGATGCATTATCTAATGATATAGCGAGTTTGGATGGCATTAACTTGGCCTCCAGCACCACCGTCAGGAATCTGGGAGTTATCTTTGATCAAGATATGTCCTTCAACTCCCACATAAAACAAATTTCAAGGTCTGCATTTTTTCATCTATGTAACATTGCAAAAATCAGGCCCATCCTGTCTCAAAAAGACGCAGAAAAGCTAGTCCATGCATTTGTTACGTCCAGGCTGGACTATTGTAATTCTCTATTATCAGGCTGCCCTAACAAGTCTCTAAAGAGTCTCCAGCTGGTCCAGAATGCTGCAGCACGTGTACTGACAGGAACTAAGAAAAGAGATCATATTACTCCTGTATTGGCCTCTCTGCACTGGCTCCCTGTAAAATCAAGAATAGAGTTTAAAATCCTTCTCCTCACTTACAAAGCTGTTAATGGTCAGGCACCATCATATCTCCAGGAGCTCATACTACCCTATCACCCAACTAGAGCATTACGCTCCCAGAACGCAGGATTACTTGTAGTTCTTAAAGTCTCCAAAAGTAGAATGGGAGCCAGAGCCTTCAGTTATCAAGCTCCTCTTCTGTGGAACCATCTTCCTGTTTTGGTCCGGGAGGCGGACACCCTCTCTACCTTTAAGAATAGACTTAAGACCTTCCTCTTCGATAAGAGCTTATAGTTAGGGCTGGGCCAGGACAGGCCCAGGCCTGTCTTGGACCAGCTCTTAGTTATGCTGCTATAGGCCTAGTCTGGGGGACAATGACACACTGAGCTTCTCTCTCCTCCCCTCTCCTCTCCTCTCCATCTGTATACATTATGCCTGTATACATGCCCCATCTCTGCATGTCACTGACTTACTTCTTCCCCGGAGTCCTTGTGCTTTCTAGTCCTACAGGCTCCCATGGATCCTGGCCGCGCCCGGGTCGTGGATCGTGGATGCGCCCACTGCTATGGCCCTGCCTGATCGTGGATGCGCCTACTGCTATGGCCCTGCCTGATCGTGGATGCGCCTACTGCCATGACCCTGCCTGACACCCACCACTACTGTCTCTAATATTAGTCACATCTCTGTTACATACGTTCCACTACTATTATTGTAATGCATTACTACATACCATCCTTACCATTAATCACTACTACTGTTATCACTAGTAATCACATTTCCATGTGCATTTCATTATTATTGCTGTAATACATCTTAATGTACTTTCACTCCTGTCAACCATCGCTTATAATTGAATACATTGTGATCTCGTTGATCTGCTCTGTACATGCGACATCTATTGCACGTCTGTCCGTCCTGGGAGAGGGATCCCTCCTCTGTGGCTCTCCCTGAGGTTTCTTCCGCATTTTTTTTTTCCCTGTTAAAAGGGCCTTTTTTTTGGGGCAAGTTTTTCCTCACTCGAATCGAGGGTCGAAGGACAGAGGGTGTCGTCTCTGTACAGATTGTAAAGCCCTCTGAGGCAACTGTGATTTGTGAATTTGGGCTATACAAATAAAATTTGATTTGATTTGATGTCATTGACTATCATGTTGACGATGCTTTCTGTCAAGACTTGAGCCATTGGAGGGGTTCATGTGCCTCTTCTGACAACAAAGTCATCTACACGCCTTTTCTTGGCACTGGAACTACTAAAAGAGAGAACAAAACAGAATTGTGTATCATTTAAGAAGCTGAAATCTATGCATCATCACGTTGTCATGCCTGATAGTAATTATTACAGTTTTTAATTGATTACATATCTTACAAATGAATTATTATTGTTATAAATCATTGCATTAAGTGGAGGTTTACTATTCAGTGTCTTATCCAATTTATATTATTACTGTTTTGTACTGATTTAATATCCTACACATGAATTATTACTGATATTGTTGCTGTCAGACAAAAACCTCTTATTTGCAAATTTGACTTTTTTCGACTATTTTTTTATAATCGATTTTACTGGCCACCCTTCACGTCTGTATACATTATTAACCAATGAATGTATTCAAAGAGCTTATCTCCAGCCGGCCTCTTGTCATGTTATGATGCACGGCAGAGCTTGGGTTCACAACAACCGCAGTTGTTGTTGTCATTCGAGATCTGTTGCATTTTTAATAACTTTGAATTTTAATAAATCACTTTTTGGTTGCACACTATTGGATGAATATGTCCATTTCCGTTCTATTTGCTCGTAGGTTTGTAGCTTACTACCTACAGTTGGTACTAGTTTCAAATGGAGGTTTCCCTCACGGAAAGCGTGATTCACGCGTTGCGTGAAATTGTAGGTCACATTGTAGCCACTAGGTGGAAGCATCATACTGAAATGCAGCTCAAAAGATTTGGGGATAATTCCACATTTGACCACAACATAGCTGCAATGGAGAGTGGCGCTGTTCATAGGCCATAGGCTACTTAATTTGCAGCTGTGGTCGAGAGAGCTAGAGAGTGAATGGAGAGAGGGAGCGCTACGCCGGTAAATCAGATCAATGTTGTTTTTTATTGTTTCACAGTGGTTACGTTCAACAGGATCAGTGGTTCTCATGGGGGTCCTGTCCCCCTCCATATTTTTGATCTCTCCTGTAGCCTGGCCGGGTCTGGCTCCAAGTTTTAGCAAATTGTCTCATATCTATTTTCTGCAAGTTCTCGTGAATGTAACAATCCACTTATAGCCCACGATCGCTCGTTTAAACAGTCTCTAAGCTGCTTCGGTCGTGCCAGCAGCCTGGACCCGATGCAGCTGGACTCACGAGCGGAGCATTAATGCACATCTGTCTGCAGCTGCTCCAAACACACAATTTGAAGGGACAGATTAGATGTTAATTTTGTTAACAGTGACTTTGTTGATACTACTTTAATCGTAGAATGGAGCCACAACGGGCTGATTTCAGCCAAGAGCAGCAGGTTGTTTTAATGGAAAGTAGGCTATGAGCGATACAAAAAAGCTGATCACAGCCTGAAGCAACAGTGTTGCTGCAAATATAACAAGAGGAGGCTGCTTTTAATTTCTGACAGCTGAACATTGCGCTTTTAAATATGAAGCTTACCCAAACAAAAAACTAGAGCAACAACTGTCATTTTTTAAATTGTGTTTTCATATATTTCACCGATTGTAATAGAATGCGAGTGTGTTTTATTGAAAGCGAGACTGGGTGTGTGTATGAAAATCGCTACAGTGAACTGGTGCTTTGGTTTTTAGGTGCTCTACAATCTCATAGTTTCAAAGAAAATGGATTGATTGATTTATACTTAACGAAATGAAACGAAAACAATATATATTATATTACTATATTGTTGCAACTTTAGAAAATATAATCCAGGGGAAAAAAGGCTTACAAACATGGACCAAAACAGCTCAGTAATACGCACAAAAATCCAAAAGAAACGAAAATGAACTAAAAAAAATAACTAAACATCATGAAGTGGTCTCAATCTGTGTTTTACGCATGCCTCTGTGCATCTGGCACATGTGTCTTGGAGTTCTGAATGGAGGCTGTATGTTCAGCTCCCCTTACATGTGAAATTTATTACATGAAACACGACGAAATTTCTTCACTTATGAACTGAAAAGTGTGAGGAGAGCTACTGTAGGAACCGGTTTTTCTGTTCAAAGCAAACAGCTGTGTGAAGTACTGTGGGGGGCAGGACTTTTGTCTGACAATGTACTTGAGTGAAGTATCCACAAACACACCCATTGGTCAGTGTAAGTGTGACTCCATCTCTTTTTACTTTTTAAACACACACTAAAATTATGGAGCGTGAGCATGTAGTTGACGCGTGTCTTAGGCCACAAAAACTCCACAGTTCTTTCTCACGTGGGTTTATTGAAACCTTTATTCAAGTTACAACAAAAAATAAAACTGTAGCAATCCAAAATCAGGCAATAATCATTAGCACGGTCAAAAACTAGTGTGCTCTCCTCGCCTCCATAATCATCACTGAACCAAAGTACGCACGCATCACGTTACGCACATCTCAGCCAATAAGAAGAGCGCAGTTGTTATTAACTAATAGGCACTCTTATAACCTCAAATATACAAAATCAGAATAAATCCAACAAATCTAAATTATTTATCACCTTATGTGTAATATACAAAATGGCTCCAACAGTCAGAGATAAATGGAGGATGCTAATGTGTTACATTGTGTCCAGCTGTCGTCACAGCAATTATTACAAGCACACCTATTGGTCAGAGATAAATGGAGGCGCTAATATGTCTATTAAGCTCATTACTTTCAATAGAGCCGAGAAGATGGAACATAGGAAAATATTTTTCATTCTAGTTTTAGAGGCTGCATTTAAAAAAAATATATATAAAAAAATAAAGTTATTACTTTACATCACGTTCATAAGATGTGTAGTGACTGGAATTCAGACTTCCCAAAAATATAAGATATATACATGGTAGCCTACGTGCTTCAAATAAAACATTTTTGTTTAAAAAATCGACAGGTATACAGAACAGTGCAGTATAATATACAGTAGGTAATTTAAAGCAGAGTGTGTCCTCAGATCTGCGTAGTGTGCGCATCAGTCTTTCAGCAGGAGATCCTTCGGCCCTGGGCATTTTTCGCCGTCTGCCATGCAGTCACATGCCAGTCGGTCCTCCCTTTAATGCTATGACCTGTTCAATGACTTTGTCCAAGTGATCTATGTATTTGTTGCAGGCCTCTTTGGTGAGCTTATATTTCCAAAATGACTCTATTGCGGAGATCAGTTCATCTCTGTTTTTGGGTTTGGCCTCACAGCGAATGTAGCGTTTCATTGAAGCCCAGACTAACTCGATCGGGTTCAGATCCGGCGACCTAAGAAATTTTTGCTGAGCATAAGGTTTGTTCTAAATTAAATAAAAGCCTGTCCCATACAGACGCGTGTCTCTCTAAAGGGGTCCGCTCGGCACACACACACCCTCCAAAAAAAAAAAAAACTATTGGCAGAAGTCCGGGCCGTGAGAACCGGCAGTCTACCTCTCGTATGGATAATCCAACGGATTTGATCTGGAAAATCCCTTGTTGTGATAGACTCATGTGTTTTCATAATCTACAGTAGCCTATCATAAAGTGGATACAATCACCGCAACTCTGTCCAGAGCTTCGCTACTTTTATTTCCGTATACTTGGTAACAGTAACCCAGGTACAAGGATCCCCCCCTCCCCGCTTGACTTGAAATTAAAAAAAGTGACACAGGCTATTGCCCGTTCCTTCATGAGAAATCATCCAGCAACACACTCAATCAAACAAGGTGGGGAATGAGAAATCTGCGGCACTACTGTACAGTAGTTCGCTCATTTTAAAAATACAGACGGGTGTGTTTCGAGCTGACGAGACTGAGGACCGAAAAAAGAGAGTGAGACGTATACTGTAGCTGCCGTCGTTACATTTGTCTCATTGAAAAACTATACTGTATTACAGTGGCGAGCGGTGACCTTTTACTGTGGTCATGCTGAAGTGTCAATACCATGCGCGCCCGTAAGGGGGGTATTTATTTATTAATAAAAAATATAATATGGTTTTTAACTACTACAGTGGAAACCGCTTATAGTGATCACGTTGGTCCAGAGTACATTTGATCACTATAAGCGGTTGATTGCTAAAACCGAATTGTTATTATTTCACTTATTTTTTTGTGCAGAACATAATCTAAATGCCAGTTGTATAGTTTTTCAATGAGAAAAATGTAATGAAACGGTCGTCAGCGCGATCCTCTCGTCAGCTCCAAACTCACCCTTCTGCACCTCAATCACAGACCACAGCTGGTTTTCCACACAGCATTTACAGTAACTCACGTGACACGTCTCAGATCAGTAGGCGCTGCTGCCGGTGTGTTTTTAAAATGAGCGAACTAGGCTAGTAGCGCCGCAGATTGACAGATCTGACACTTGTTTGACAGAGTGTTTCGAGATGGTTTTCATGAATGAACAGGCAATATGTCACTGTCAGACCGGATCGTTTGACGGGAGGGGGGGTCGGCCAGTTTTTGTGATATTTACTTCAGGAGTAGGCCGTCCACTTGAAATTATAGTTTTCTTTTCCTCAAAAGTTCTCCGCGAAAACGGCACTGAACGCAAAGACTGAATAGAATTAATATTTTCACTCATTTTGACCGGGCTACACGATGAAATGAACCACTGACAGTTTCCCGCTGAACAATTCAAACAAGTCAGTTTTGCGCATGCGCGTTGGCAGATAAGCTGCTTCACTGACAGCTTTTTTGCCATTCAAAATGCTCATCTACAGTAAACACAGCCTCTAGCAGTAACTGTACTACTCTGTGTCACAGTGCGCACGCGCGAAACAAGCTGTCAGCTTTCCAGCTTTTCGCAAGCAAAACGGGACAGATTAGGCACGGATTTAAGACCAAAACAGTAGAACTAAGGTATTGTATAATTGAACACACTGCCAGATTAATATTTTCAATTATTTTTATTGAAGGGCTTGGGCATGCACTGCATTTATAGCTTATTAAGACCGCTCGCCCATGCTGTATTATTATTATATTGCATTCCCCATTTGTGCTCACTGCCCCGTGCTGCTGTCTTATGGAGGCGTCCTGCTGCTCACAGATGCCACCTGGCGGTTGTTTGGGCACATTGCAGCTTCTGGTGAAAACACAATTACTCCTCCAAAAAAAAAATCTGTGTGACTCTCCCGTGACTCATGCGTGAAATCCTCCAAATGAAACTAGTACCCACTGTACAGTGACACGTAAATTTAATACCATATATTGAAGATAGGAGGCTTCTGCTTGACAGCGACGATATGCTACAAACCACTACAAAACAGATAGGCTACGGCTGTAAGTCACTGATAACGAAGACAAATAACTTTTATCGGTTCAACTCGTGAATTTACCCTTCTGGCGTACATGCCACCACAGCTCCAGGGTGCTTACGTTTCAGGTGCTCATGCATGGCTGTAGTGCTGCCATGAAATGACAGCTGTGTTTGACAAAATTTGCACATCACATGTGAGTGACGCCGAGATCGAAAAGTGGCCAAAGGTATGTTGATTGCCGCTCAGCGGCTTATACCGATGCCTAGAGTCTTATGCCGTTCCACGGAGAGGTGGCCAAAGTTATGTCTATTGCTGCTCAGCGGCTTATACCTATGCCTAGCTTTATGCCGTTCCTCGGAGAGGTGGCCAAATTTATGTCGATTGCTGCTAAGCGGCTTATACCGATGCCTAGAGTCCTATGCCGTTCCTCGGAGAGGTGGCCAAAGTTATGTAGATTGCTGCTCAGCGGCTTATACCGATGCCTAGCCTTATGCCGTTCCTCGGAGAGGTGGCCAAAGTTATGTCGATTGCTGCTCAGCGGCTTTTACCGATCCCCAGACTCTTATACCGTTCCTCGGAGTGGTGTGCCGCTGTTATGCCGCTGATATTCCGCCGACACATGACGGTGTGTGCCGCTAGAGAGCGTTATGCTTCTGAGAGACTGTTGGATGGGTACCGTCCCCTGATGGATATGCAAATGTAATGCCACTGGGCTGGTTTTACGACAAGTGCTGCCGTAAATGTATACATTGTTGTAGTCTTTTTTGACATTGCTAACTTAACACATTGCCGTAAATAAAGGAACGTAGGCTATGTGTTTCTTTTGGATGTTATGTTGGTGGGATGTAGGCATATAGACAGTAATTACACTTGGGATTCTTGCGATATGATAGCAAAGTAATATGTCTAAATTTGGGCCTATACACTACTTAAAGCTAATGAAAGCGATAGCCTTAGCTAACATGGCTACTGTTAGCCCAGCCACCGTAGCCAGTCTGACTAATCGATAGCAGAAACTTTGAGCCAACCAACTAAACAATACTTACTGACAGGCTTCCTTTACTAGGAGAACACAAGAATACATTACTTCATATAAAATCTACTTCGACGAACATTATCCATTGTGGCATATTATGTATCATGTTCATTGTACATTGAGATATGTTTTAACTATTGTCAATCAATGTGTGTGTGTCTTTGTGTGTGTGTGTGTGTGTAGCCTATGTGTATGTAGGCTATATATATATATATGATATCAGTTATATATACACACACACACACACACACACATATATGTATATATATATATATATATGTATATGTGTGTGTATATACATATGTATATATGTGTATATATATATGTGTATATGTGTATATATGTGTGTGTGTGTATATATATATGTGTGTATATATATATATATATATATATATATATATATATATATATATATATATATACACATATATACAGTACAGACCAAAAGTTTGGACACACCTTCTCATTCAATGAGTTTCCTTTCTTTTCATGACTATTGACATTGTAGATTCACACTGAAGGCATCAAAACTATGAATTAACACGTGGAAATATGTA